>NW_007728882.1:159039-170924 GCF_000696425.1 Galeopterus variegatus | reverse complement strand
TCCTTCTCAACATGCATTACCATGTACAGCCTTTTAAAGAAACATGTTGGAGCAGCCCTGCCTTGACAGGCAGATCTTACTTAAGCGTAAGGGGATTCCAGTGGACATGTGTGAATCCAACTGGGTGCGTAAGTGCACAAATTAATAGGTGCCATCCAATGGAGGTTATTAGGAAAGCCAAACAGCTCTACATCCCAGGTAAAGACAATGGCAGAATACCACCAAGAAAGAACAAACATACACATGACAACACCTACAAAGTTCGTTTTTGTTCTTTTGCATAGATTTCTCATGTCATAGAAAAGAGGCCTGAAATTAAGTAAATGTGTACTATTTTAATAAATACAGCACATTAGAAACCCTGATTTGGGGGTGTATAGCTTTTTGTAAAGCTGGAATCAAAAATTTAGTTTAGAAACAAATTATTCTGGGGATCTCCACTACTGATCACTGACACTTCCCTTCCCTCTGTGCCTCCAGGACAGATAGAGGGAAGGGGCAAGACAGATGAGTGCTGGCCAGGAGGTGTCTGTCACAGAAGGGCTTCACGTGTGATCGCCGCCACAGACTCAGAACTTGGTGGGGGGGGGGGACCTTGAACTCTCTACCCCAATGTTTCAAATGGGGAAGGAAAATCTCCCTCAAACACTTTTGAAATCAATCTATTCCACTCTTGATCTTGTCTTTAGACTATTCTTTCCTCTATTTGTTTATGTAATCACTCTCATTTTAGATCTATCTTCTGGAATGATTGTGAACTACTCTTACTGATTTCCACATAGCAGCCTCTCCTATATGGGATGACAGTTGTCAGGGTTCCTGAGTGTTCTCATTTCCTCGTGAGGTCAGCTCAGTAAAGAGCAAAGCAGGAAAATCACTTCCTAAGATCAGAACCTGGTAAGGAGGCTACATCTTTCTCAAGTTTCTCTTCCTCTTCCTGAGACTGATCCACATGACCAATGTCCCAATGCTGCTCCTAGATCAGTCGACACACAGAATAACTCATGAATGAGGCCACTGACACTCCAATTATGCTCTGAAGGAAAGAGGAAGGTGTGGGCAGGGCTTCTAGTCAGGACTCAAGTGAGAAACTGCTTTTATGTGTTTACATCTTGAGCTTCTATGTGAGATTTCATTTGAAGAAAATATTCACCTATTCAAATGAAAAAGGTATGATAACTATTGCCCTCGCCAATTTGCAATTTCTTTATTTTTATTTAACTATATCTCAGTTGTGTCAACTTTTTGCAAATTTGAGTCAGGAATTTAAGGCCAGGAAATTTGCATACCTGGGAAGACTGCTAAGATTTTGATGTGCTGTATATATTCAGTACAAAGGAGTCACACTTAAAATTAAGTGACAGAGAAATTTTAAAATTAAAACCATGAGCAGATAAAGAAATCAGGGATCATAATGTTGGTAATCAAAAATATATATATACATATATATATGTAAGTTGAATATAAAGAACTACTTGATAGAATTCCATTCACTAAAAACATATCTGGCATTTTATTGTCTATGATTTTATTTACATGATATTCTTGAAAAAGGAAATACTTAGATACAGAAAATAGATCAGTAGCAGTCCAGGTAATTTGGGGGGATGAAAAACTGTTCTACATCTTAATTATTGTGGTCTATATATGACAATATGTATTTGTCAAAACATATAGAACTTTTACAGTAAAAAAAGATGAATTTTACTGCATGTAAAAAGCATATTAATGCTTGCTAGGAACTAGAGGAGGGGAAAGTAATAGGGAATGATTGTTAATGGGCACAGTTTCTTTTTGGAGTGATGAAAATGTCCTAAAATTATATTGTGGTGATGATTGCACAAATTTGTAAATGTACTAAAAACCATTGAATGGTACACTTTAAATGGTGAATTCTATGGTATATAAATTATATATCAATAAAGCTGTTAAAATAATTACACCTCAAAAAACTTGACTCAAAAAAGAAAGAAAGAAAAATTTAACTTTCTGTACAGTTCAAAAAAAGAGGGCAAAACACATAAGCAGAAAGTTTCTTTTAAAAAAGGAATATAAATGACCAATAAACATATAAAAGGATGTTCAACTTATCAATTATCAAACTAATGCAAATAAAACAAATTGAGTTATACTTTCCCCAATAAGATTCACAAAAATTAAAGATTGACAATACTCATTGTTGGTAAAGTTATAATTAAATAATCTTCTCCACCCACCCCTCCTTTATGGCTTATAAATGCTCAGCTGAAACATTTTCTAGAGAGACCTTTTGCAGTCTGTGTCAAAAGAATAATTTGCATAGCTTTTTAGCTAACTTTAAGGGCATAGAACATAGGTTTTATATTCAAACACTCAAAAACTGTTACAGCAGGAATAGAAGTGATCTGCCACAGAATTCTGAAGAGACTCTGCAGAGTCAGGCCTCGACCTTTGGCTGCAGGTCTGAGGAGTTCTGGGGGAGAGGCCTGGGCTGCTGAGGAGACTGTGACCTGAGACACACAGCAGTACCAGCATAAACTGGTCAATTGTGGACAATTTGGCACAAATTTTCTATGTTTCAACAATTAGCCTGGCCTTCCTCCTATGCATACTGCTAAAAAATCAGCACCATAAAAATACAAGTGTTGGAAATGCATTCAGTGGACTTGATCACAGTGTGTTTGTAATACCAGAAGAATAAGTGCTCATCTATAGAAGGCTGGTGAGGAAAAGCATAGTATATACAGACAATAGGATAGTCTATGGCCATTACACATAATTTGAAAATATACCCTTGTTGACACACACAAGTGTCTGCAATATAAAAATGAGTGAAAACATTACTTAACAACATGGATACTAAGAGTATAAAAGTATTCACGGACATATGTTTGTGTGCATAAAGAAAGAAAGGTATAGAAGGATGTTTACTGAGATGGTGTGATTGACCCCGAGTGATATGATTGTAGTAGATTTTATTATATTCATACTTTTCAGCATTGTTTGAAAATATTTTGTTTATATAGGCATATATCATTTATATAGAAATAATAAAATGATAAAAATGTTATTTTTAACCTTGGTGTTTTATCTACGTCTAATCTTGAGAGGAATTGGGAAAACATATAAATGGCTAGAAAATTATTTAAATCACACTTCTGGCATTTGGACAAATGATTAACGTGTTCATTGAGAAGAGTGAAATTACCAAGGACCTAACATTTTGGGGGGCACTTCTGGGTAGAACTTTTTTCTGGAAATCAGGTAGCAAATTGGAGGGGAGTACTAAGAAGCTACCTTGGAAATAACAGTGATAATTTGTAGGGGACAGTTTACGAAGCTCCCTTAATGTCTCAGAATGTGTAATTCTCCCTGCTCTCTTCTAAGGAAGGTAATGATACCACATTTTATAGATGAAGAAACATGACTCAGAGAGAGTGAGTGACTTGTCCAAGTTTACCTGCCAAGTTTTTAATAAGGCTGGAATTGGAACCAGGAGTTTGTTTTCTAGTCCAGAGCTGTTTATTCTACAACTTGGTTGTCTCAGTAAAGCTGAATAAAATAAGAAACCTATTGTATAAATTTTCTGTTGCTGCTATAACAAATTGCCACACACACTTTGTGGAGTAACACAAATTTGTTATCTGACATTCTGGAGATCAGAAGTCTGAAATGGTTCTCATGGGATTCAAATCAAGATTTCATCAGATCTGTGTTGCCCCTGGAGGCTCTAAGGGAAACTGTTTCCTGGCCTTTTCCAACTTCTAGAGGCTGCCCACATGCCTTGGCTCGTGGCTCCAGCCAGCAATTGCATCAGTCCAACTTCTGCTTTCATCAGAAAACCTCCTTCTCACACACTCACAAAAAAAAAAAAAAAAACCGGGGGGGGGGGAGAAGATATAACTACTATACTTTTTTTTGAAGTTGTTACAACAAGCAAACGGAAAGGACATTCTTGGGGGGGAGGGGAGAGAGGGAGGAGGGCGGGAGGTGTCGGTGAAGGGCCATAATAATCATATACATTGTATATTGACAAAATAAAAATTTAAAAAAAAAAAAAAAAAAAAACCGGGGGGGGGGGAGAAGATATAACTACTATACTTTTTTTTGAAGTTGTTACAACAAGCAAACGGAAAGGACATTCTTGGGGGGGAGGGGAGAGAGGGAGGAGGGCGGGAGGTGTCGGTGAAGGGCCATAATAATCATATACATTGTATATTGACAAAATAAAAATTTAAAAAAAAAAAAAAAAAAAAACCGGGGGGGGGGGAGAAGATATAACTACTATACTTTTTTTTGAAGTTGTTACAACAAGCAAACGGAAAGGACATTCTTGGGGGGGAGGGGAGAGAGGGAGGAGGGCGGGAGGTGTCGGTGAAGGGCCATAATAATCATATACATTGTATATTGACAAAATAAAAATTTAAAAAAAAAAAAAAGAAAACCTCCTTCTCTAAGTCTCACTCTCCCTTGTGATTAGATTTCACCCACCTGCATATTCCAGGATAATCTCCCCATCTCAAGATCCTTAATCACATTTGCAAATCCCTTTTGTCGAGTAATGTAATATATTCACACTTTCCAGGGATTAGGACACAGACATCTTTAGGGGCCATCATTCTGCCCTCAAGCATTCAAAACACACAGTTTTCAGGGGCTTCTGTAGGCCAAGGCAGGATCTGGTAGACCATACAGGAAAAAAAATGCTAAAGGCAACATAGACGCCATTAGTCACAGAGGAAGTAGAATACATTTTTCTCCAAGGTAAACTGGGCCTGGGGATAAGCAAGCAAGATTGTGATAAATCCTGGCTCAAAGGCAAACCAAACCAAAGAGCTGCTGGGAGTCGTTTTTAGGTCTCTGTTTTCCTGCAGACATTCGACACAATTTACTTGGCGTCTGTTATTTTAAGTATTAAATAAGATAATACCTGTGAAGTGTGTAGAGGTCAGTCTGCTATCATAGTAGCCATCCAGTAAATGTTGCAAGTACTGTGAGCCAAGCCATGTGCCAAGAGCAGGGAGCAGACCTTCCCCTAACATTTGCAAATTCTACGACGTGAACACAAATGAAGGGCCGCACATCCTAAAATTTATCAAGAAAGCAGTATGTCAAATGTGTTCCATCCTTCTGCTTTGACAATGTCTTTCTTCATTCATTGGCCGATGGACACTTAGGTTGTTTCCATATCTTGGTGATTGTGAATAATGCCACAATAGACATGGGAGTGCAGATATCTTTATGAGGTGCTGATTTCATTTCCACTGGGTACATACCCAGAAGAGATATTGCCACATCATAAGATAGTTCTATTTTTAATTTTTTAGGAACCTCCCTACTGTTTTCCATAAGGGCTGAACCATTTATTTTCCCACTAATGGCATACAGAGGTTCCCCTTTCTCTACTCCCTCTGCAACAAGCAAGCTCTTTGCCTGAATATTTTTGCTGTGGTATCCAAAAATCCATTGCCAAAGCCATTATCAAGGAGTTTTTCCTCTATGTTTTTTCTTCTCTGAGTTCCATGGTTTCAGGTATTACATTTAGGTCTTTAACCCATTTTGAGTTTACTTTTGTATATTGTTTAAGATAAGCATCCATAAAATACCTAGAAATAAACTTAACCAAGGAGGTGAAATGTCTATATACTGAAAAATATAAAACACTAATGAAAGAAATTGAAGAAGACAAATAAATGGCAAATAAGAAGATTTCTCATGATCAGAGATTGAAAAACATAATATTGATAAGATGTCCAAACTCTCCAAAGTAATGTATGAACCCAGTGCAATTCTTATCAAAATTCCAATGGCATTATTCACAGATATAGAAAAAAAAATCCTAAAATATGTATAGAGCCACAAAAAGTCCCAAATAGTTAAAGCAATCTTGAGAAAGAAAAACAAAGTTGAAGGCATCACACTTCTTGATTTTAAATTATATTACAAAGATATGATGATCAAAACATTATGGTATTGGCATAAAAACAGATACATAGACCAATAGAACAGAATAGAGAGCCCAGAAGTAACCCAAGCATATATGGTCAACTGATTTTCAACAAGGGCATCAAGAAGACATAATGAGTAAAAGACAGTTTCTTCAGATTTACTTTTAAAAAAGATTACTAGGTTTTTGATTAGTGAGCTTTCTGTAGGGAGGGGCCAGCCAGGGTAGAAGCTTGAAGAACAGTGTGTCATTACAGTAGTACAGGTGAGAGATGATGCTGATGTGCATGGGAAGGATGGTAGCTGTAGATATAAGGTCATAAGAAGGCTCAGGTTTGGGTACATTTTAGAAGTAGTGCACACTGGATTGCTGATGAATTGGATATAAAGGTGAAGGGAAGAGAAAAATCAAAGTTCTCTCCTAGATATTTGACATGAACAACTGAATGAATGATTATTACACTGACTAGGGAAGAAATAGATTAGGGTGGTTGATAGAATCCAAGAATTTTTTTTGAAATGTTAAATTTCGGATACCTATTAGTTATCCAAGTGGAGATGTTGAGAAGGCTGTTTGATATTTGAACCTGAAGCCCACAGGGAAGGGGTCAGAATTGGTTATATAAATTTGAGTGTTATCAGCAGGGAAGTGACAGCTAACGCCAAGGGGCTGGTAACATCACTTAAAGAATGTGAAGAGAAAACAAAAGATGAATGAAAGATTGAATCTTGGGGCACTCTAAAGCCAAGAGGAGAAGTATCCAGCTAAGTAGGTAGACCAGGGTGTGGAGAAAATGTAGCCAGTATAGTCAGGCCCCATCACCTCATACCTGGCTGGGTATGAATCAGCACATCATTTGTAAACAAGTTATATAAGAGTAGTGTAAATATACCCCTTGGCTTGTTGCCACTATTGTGTACTTTTGGTATAAAAGACAATGGCTCTGAGCCTCTGGCCGACAGAGCTCATGTAGGAATAAAGCATGTCTACCCTGCCATTGGCTGTCAGAATCTTTTTTCAGCTACCTGACTTGTGACCTACGCAGCACAGGGCAGAGGGGTCTGTGATCCAGCCCAACACAGGGTTTGGGAAACTTTTTTAATAAAAGGTTAAGCAATCAATATTTTTAGCTTTAAAGGCCATACAGTCCCTCCTGCAACTACTCAGCTCTGCTCTTGTATCACGAAAGCAGCTACAGACAATACATAAACAAATAAGCATGTCTGTGTTCCAAGAAAACTTTATTCACAAAAGTAGTCAGCAAGCAGGATCTGGCCAGTAATGGTGGTGCTGCCTCCTGGAGTAGACTGCAGAAGAGTAATGAGGGTGGTTGAAAGAAAGCAAGCAGATCGTAGTGTCACAGAGACCTGGAGAAGGTGCTTTCAGATGAGAAGAATAATTGACCAGATCAAACTGAATAAAATGAAGCCTGAGCATGAAAGTGTTCCAGCTGCACGGGTCTATGACGTTTGCTGAATGCACCATTGTTTTTCATAATATCCAGCAGTTATAGCATCTCCTGTCTGGAGTGTCCTCCACCAAACATTCCCTCTATCTGATGAATTTGCCCTCATCCTTTAGGTGTTCAATACCTGGTCCCAGAAGCCTCCTGTGATAGACAGTGTAACAGCCCCCAAAGATGTTCTCATCCTGACCACTGCAACCACGAATACCGGGTACTTCAAATAGTTCATGGAAAAATAGAATTAAAAGATAAAATGAATCTTTCTATAATCTTTTTGAAGAGCTTTGGTTCATTACCTTGCCGATGTGACTAAATTAAGGATCTTGTGATAAGGAGACTATCCTGGATCATCTGGACAGGCCTAGTATAATCACAAGGGTCTTTTTACAGGTTGAATTGTGTTTTCCCAAAATTCCTATGTCGAAATCCTAATCCTCAGTATCTCAAAATGTGACCTTATTTGGAAATAGGATATTTTCAGATGTAATTCATAAGATGGGGTCATATTAAAGTAGAGCAGGCCCCTAATCCAGTATGATTGGTGTCCTTATAAAAAGGGGAAACTTAGACAAACATACAAAGGGAAAACACCATTTAAAGAAGAAGGCAGAGATCAGGGTGATGCTTCTACAAGCCAAGAAGGTCACAGATTGTCAGCAAACTACCAGAAGCTTGGGAAGATATTCTCCCTTACAGATCTCAGAAGGAACCAACCCTGCGGACACCTTGATCTCAGACTCCTGGCCTCCAAAACCATGAGAGAATACATTCCTGTTGTTTAAGCCACTCACTTGGTGGCTATGTACTTTATTATAGCAGCCCTAGAAAACTAATTTAGGTCCTTAAAATTGCAAGAGGGTGGCAGGGTAGAAGGTGAGAGTGACCCACGGGCAGAAGGACTCAATCTGATGGAGGAAGGGGCCACAAGCCAAGGAAGGTGAATGGTCTCTAGAAGCTACAAAAAGCAGAGAAACAGATTTTCCCTAAGACCTTCCAGAAGGGATGCAGCCCTGCCAACACCTGATTTAGCCCAGGGAGACCCAGATTGGACGTCTAAACTACAGAACTGCATGTTAATAAAATGTGTTGTTTTAAGCCACTAAGCTAGTGATAATTTGTTACAGCAGCCATAGAAAACTAACATGCCTCCCCAGCTCAAACTCTTCACATATTCTCCCAGCACAGTGCTGATTCCTTTCACTCTGTCCCTAGGGAAGATCTTGAAGGCAAGTGCTAGGTTTGACTGATATTCTAATCTCTAACCCACAGTAGGTACTCATTAAATAAATGTGGTATAATGTCTGTGGGATGAACATGCCTTTCACCATGCTCTGCTCTGCTTTTTCTGACTATAAACTTACTCAAGTTTTAGTTTTCTGACCCTGAAGCTCATTTCCTTTACATTTCTTAATCAATTTTATTACATTGTATTGGCCTACTTTAAACTATCCTAAGCCTTTCTGAAATTCAAGAACAAAAACAAAAGAAGACTTTGAAGACCCTGAAAGAAACAGGCCCCATTAGGAAGGTGTCTTTAGCTGAAGGTTGTAATGTTAAGTCACTTGAGCTAATTTGCTGCAAATCAGTCCTGAATATATTGCAGTGGGCAGATTTGAATGGGCAATTTCACGGAAGCAGATGAGCTAAGCTGATCCTTATCCATCTGCAAATCAATTTAGTCTTATAGGGGAAATAATAATAAATTTCATTACGGTTTATTGAAAACATCTCAATGATTATAGATCTGTTTATGAAGGCATTTTTTTTTAAATCTTGGAACTGCAAGTGTACATGTCCTTGTGCTAAATATTTCAAAGTATGAATGAGATTCTACTAAATGCTGAGTTAATTATGGATTCTCCACTATGTCTTCGACCGCAAGCTCAGCAGCAGCCTTGCCACGGAGTTAAAGTGAGTTATAATCTATCTCTGGAACAGAAGAACTCAGCGTTTTGGACAATGGAGAGTTCAGTGGTAGTTACAATTATGTAAAATCCAACCAGATAAACCCTCACCTGTAACAACAAGTGCTGAATGTTCCCTTTGTGTGGCTCAACATTTTTGGAAGTTATCTCATGTGCTGCACTGTTACATTTTATCTCGTTGAATCCTCCCCACAGTTACATGAGTTAGACATGCTTATCACTCATTTGTAGATGAGGAAATCGAAACTAAGTATGTTGGACAGACTTATCCAAGGTCATGCAGAGAGTTAACAGTAGAGCTGAAACCTGCACTCTAGCCTGTGATCTTGGGTTGAATGCTCTTTTCACTGGGCCATTTTGCCTCTAATTCAGGATAGAGCACAGATTCCAAGAGAAATGGGGAACTCATTCTCATACTCTGAGAGGACTGCAATCTGTCAAAGACTTAGGCTCTTGCTATTTAGATTTGGAAGGGGAGTTTGATACAGCCTCCCACCACTTGGCAAGTGAGCTACCTTATGGAGGGTGAAACAGGCTGTGTCATAGGTTGGTGAGTGCAGAGCTGGAACCAGAACCCAGGCTGTCCTCAGCAGCACACACACAGAGTTACAGCAAATGCATCACACGGTATTTTTTCAAATAGTGAAGAAAAAAGAAAAACAGTAAAAGGTGTGCTCAGAGCTGGCTGGGGTAGATTCAGGAAGGATTCATGGGAATACCAGGTTCAGATGCAACCAAACCAAAAGTGAAGGAAAAGCCACAGGAGCAGAGAATAACATGTGATTAAGTTATTAAATAAAATCATCATTAAAACATCATGTGGTGCCAGGCATGTTGATAGGCTTGGCCTTAGCACAGTGTCATATGAGGGGAATGGCAGATATTGAAATTCATGAAATAGAAGGAGGCTAGTGCCAGTTCCAAATTTAAAACTAACTGAAAATCAATTGCTGTACCCACACAGGCTGCCCAGAGGACACCTTGTTTTACCTCATTAGCTTCTGGTGCCAATGCAACCCAGCATTTTCCTCCTTTGGGGCAGGGAGGGATGGGGTGTGACTTCTGACAAACTCATGCATAGGAAGTGCATAGTTAAAATGCTCTCCCAGCTGGGCCAGTTCTGATTTTAAAATGTATTGTACATTGCAAAATAGCACGAAGAGAGGATTTGGGATATTCTCACCAAGGAATGACAATATCTAAGTTGATGGGTATACTAATTACCCTGATTTGACTATTATACATTGGAGGCGTGCATGCATTGAAACATCACACTGTACCCCATAAATATGTATAATTATTATGTATCTGGTAATTTTATTTTAAATGTAATAATGAGGAGTCAGAAATGATTAACCTGAATGAATTCATCACTAGTAGTGATATGTCAGTCGTTTTGAGGGTGCTGATTGCGTGGAACCTCGTGTTATAGAGTGAAGGGAGTCTGCATTCTTCATCTCTGACTAATTTAACAGAGAATGTGGAGACCTACTGGGTGGCGTGGGTTTGTGCATAGAACAATGATTCCTGTTGAGTGATTAGTTCAGAATCTGGAGCCAGAGGACCCGTCTCTAGTCCCAGCTCTACTGTTAACTTGCCAGGGGACTGTGGATGAGCACATTGCCTCTCTGAGCTTCTGTTTCCTTCTCCACTTAAGGAGAAAATTATGCACGGCCTCTAAGGCCCCTCATAGTCCTGACTCTATAATTCTAACACTCTTCTCTCACTCTTCCCCCATTTGGGAATTTTCTCTTATTTATGATATTAAAATAATAATAGTACCACATTGATAGCCTCCTTATAAGAATTAAATAAAATAATCCCTATATAAAGGGCTTAGATGAGTTCCTGACACACAGTAAGCTCCAGTGGATGCGAAATCTGAATCATGTGCATTTTTCAACTCGCCTGATTCCCTCTGTGGGGCATAACCCACAGGATCATCATTTTCTATGTGCACATTTAAATCAATTTTGGAATATGCAAGGAAGAACAATTCTTTTAAAACAAATTGATTGTATGCAACACCTAACTCCGACGTGCTTAAAACGTAGCTCTCCATTCCATTGGAGAGAAGGCCCAATCTCCCTGGCTAGCCTACTACTTCTTTTCATGCACAGTACTACTCAGACACAGTGGCTGACTCACAGCTCTTGAAACCACCACGCACTATTGTATGTGCATATATTTGTATAAGTGGCTCCTGCAGAATGGAATGCATTTTCCAAACTCCACCCATTCTTTCTACTGCAATCACATTTACCTTCAAAGCTCAAACCAAAGGCCACTTTCTTCACGAGGATCTATTACTTTCCTTGGCAGAAAGAAGTTATTTTCCTCTGATCTTGCATGTCACTGTATTTGCTGCTCTACTGGAGCTTGCATCTCAGTCTACTTGTACCCATGACTTAGGCACATGGTCTTTCTCTAAAGGATTCTTCAGGGCAGGGAATCTGTCTTATTGGTGGCCTGCAGTCACCCTCCTGGCCAGGAGAATATAGGCCAAGAGATAACCCTGGAGGCAGTGGAGAGAAGTCCCTAATGATGTGGGGACCAAGCTATGAACAGG
>NW_007728882.1:157148-158254 GCF_000696425.1 Galeopterus variegatus | reverse complement strand
GATAACCCTGGAGGCAGTGGAGAGAAGTCCCTAATGATGTGGGGACCAAGCTATGAACAGGAATACCATTAATCAACTGGCCAAGCTGAAGAAGAAAGATAAAAGTTGGAGACAGGCGGAAAGTTGAGAGATAAGACCTTGCTTCAGACTGAAGGAGGCTTAAAGGTTAAGCTCAAAGGCGTAACCACTTTTGGGGTCAAGGGGCAATCCTAGGAAGAAGTACCTGGAATAAGTCATGGAGTCCATGAGGCTAGATGGCTCAGGATCCAAATACATAGAAAACGGGCATTCACTGGGCATTTATTTGATGTCGTTTCTGGTGTATTTAGCTCCAGACAGAGTAAGAGCAAGATAGATCTTTAAGGGATGCACAAGCATCTAGACACTATGAGTCCCCTGAGTCCAGCACACAGAAGGGCTTCAGTGCATCTGCAGGATATTCAGTAGGTGGGATCCTGAGCTCCTTCCTACCATCTGTGCTTCCAGGCTCCCCCTGTGCTCCTGGTTGACGTGCACACAGTGGTCCGTCTCTGCGTCATTTCTGATGTTTCTCCCATTCCAGTCACCTCAAAAAGGCCAAGCCTACTTCCTCCCCGACACCTTCACAGCTTTGCTCCACTACCTGGAACACTCCTGCTCTTTCACTTCCTCCACATGTCCCCTCCAATGTCTCTCTATCAATGAGGTCTACCCTAATCAATTAAAATGAGAAAGCAAATCTTCCCTTGTCTACCCTAACACACTTTCTGCATCCCTCTTACTCTCGTTTGTTTTTTCCATTGTCATTTTCATCAGCTGACATCGTAAATATTCACTTGTTTATTAATTACTTTCTGTCTCTTGCCCAGCAGTAAGTTCCCTGAGGGCAAGGACTTTGTTTTGTTCTCCAATGTATCCAAATATCTATAGCAGTGCTTGGGTCATAGTAGGCACTAAATCAATATAAGTTGAATAAAGAATCAGAATGCTATAATATTTCTAGCTACAAAAAGCCACTTTTGTTCAGAAAACGTAGCTTCCTGACTCCACCTACATCTATTTCTCTAAGACCAGTGTCAATTTAGATGAAATTTACTGCCAATTTGAATATCGTGCATATTCAAGTG
>NW_007728882.1:152073-156320 GCF_000696425.1 Galeopterus variegatus | reverse complement strand
TCCTGCAACCATTCCAGATCGTTTTGAATGGAAGTTGATAAAGATTGACTACTTTTGTGTGGTAGCAATTCATCATACTTAGAGTCTCTCTTTTGAACATCAATCTTATAAATTCACCAGGAGACTTAATAGTGTAAATATATTATTTATAAGCTAGAGTGAATCCCCGCTCACCACCATAACCATTTTGACAATAAATCACAGCATGTAAACGTTTTTTTCTTCTTTGTATTTTTTTCTTATTTGGAGACTTAACAAAATACATCTATGAGAAGAACAAAGAACCGCAGAAAGAATTCTCCCAGCAAGAGCAGAAATTCATAAAAAGAAACCTGGATTAAATGCAAACATGAGGGAACAGAGTTGAGCTAATTTTCCTTTTAATAATTGCCGAACCATTACAGAATCTTTCTTATCATACTTTTAGTTGTGCCAAAAGTCACATTTATTCTGTCACTGAGCTCTTGGGGCATATCATAAGTGCCCACCAACTCTCACGTAGTTAGAAGAGAGGTTTACTGACTATAAAAAGCAGTCTAAGAAGTGGTATCACATATGTAGTGGAGAAATAAATAATGTACTAGTCTTATAGTTAGTTGAACTGAGTTCACAATTTCTCGAGTCTCTTATTATAAGTGATGATCTTATAATACTTACTTTTTCTCACATGAAAAGTAAGAATTATACTATATTTTATTTCTATATCACAAGTTATATAGGAGTTAAATAAATTAATATACATGGATATTCTTATAATAAATTATAATGCAAATATGATAGATCATTAACATATATTGGTGCATTACTGTACTAAATTAATACAGAAAATCTTGCTTCATTAGTAACATATTTGGGAGAGGCTGGAAAGTAACAGCAAAATATGAATGGAAGATGATAAGGTGGTTAGTTTACTGCTAGAGGCAAGGAAAAAATGTGGGTGATAAGATACAACTAGACGATTTTCATATTTAGTGTATTTTTGTAACTCACATTGGAATTTAGCAGCTGTCATGCAATCCAGATCAATAACTTTCCCAACACCCGGAGTTCACGTGCATGTCAGTGTATNAAAATATGAATGGAAGATGATAAGGTGGTTAGTTTACTGCTAGAGGCAAGGAAAAAATGTGAGTGATAAGATACAACTAGACGATTTTCATATTTAGTGTATTTTTGTAACTCACATTGGAATTTAGCAGCGGTCATGCAATCCAGATCAATAACTTTCCCAACACCCGGAGTTCACGTGCATGTCAGTGTATCAGGTTGAAGTAATTTGACACTCTGTGTGGTGGATACTGACGTGCACCTCAGAGGTCCACATGTATTTAAAGACTTCAGTTGGTGACACGGGCTCAGAAACTATTGATAGAACTAAATTTTAAGGATAATTTGTAGTGATGAAATAATCTTTCTCTTGGTATGTCTTGATATTTGCATGAAGAATGCAATAAATACAAATTGGACAGTCCCTCTGCATTGCTCTCTAATTTCTGTCAATTATACTAAATAATTCTCTCCAAAAGGACTTAAGAAACTATGGAAATACAGAGCTAAGGACAAAACTATTGATACAGTTCCCAAGGTTCTGAAAGAAAGAGTAAAAACAATTGAATCCCAAATCCAAGTTCATGAAGTTGGACAAGTATTTTAATCTCTCTGAGACTGAGTTTCTTCAGCTGTAAAATGGGTTGATAAAATTCTAATCCACTTCAATGCATTGTTTACAGTGATTATGACATACGAAAAGTTTTGAACATTGAAAAACACCATATAAATTATATTAATAATAATATGTTGATATTATTATTAATAATAATCAGTGTTGATAAACAAGAAGCATCAGGGTAGAATAGATAGACTCACATTCATAATACCTGATTGCTGTTTGGGCACCATTGCCATACTAACAATAAACCTGCAACTTAGTCACATAAAATTTCTGGGCTGAGGTGCACCCTCAGCAAAACTGCAAAACAATCCCTGCTTGGCTGATTCACAGGACGGCTGGAAAGCTCAAATAATATCACGTTCAATATCTCTGAAAGCATTTTGTAAACTACAATGAGTTTGACAGGGTGGTGAATATTCTGATATCTCTCCACAGAATTGTCTTAAGAAGTTGAATTTTCCAGAGTTTTAGAGCCAAAAGTGTCTAATCATAGCTTTGACTGTCTCCCCATTCATTCCATATTTACTCTCCATCACTCTGCATAACTAACTTGGAAGCAAGACAAGCAGGAGGTAGACCAGAAGGAAATAGAGCCTTTAGACACACACAACATAAAAATTTGGAGGAGGAGAAGAAAACAAGGGAAATTAACACACTAGGTGCCACTTGTCTTGCACAAGTTCAAAAACAAGCACTGGAGCTGGAATTCAAGTGCTAATTTGTCTCTGCAGAGCCCGTGCTTTGGAAAACACTGGGAGCCACCATGTCACATCACCTTATTTTGCAGGTCAGGCAATTGACAATGAGAGAGATAAACTGGCTTGGCCAAGGCCTCATAGCTGTGAGTAGCAGAGATGAAAACCCTAATATCCTGAGCCCGCCTGCTACCTGCAGCCAGTGCTCCATCCTTGGTCTCCTTGTGTTCAGGGTCTAGCTGTGGCTACAGCTCTCTCTACAGCTGAGGGGCACGTAATTGGCCAAGATGCTACTTGACTTACTGCCTTCCGGAGGCTCACGATCCAGCAGCCTCTATTTGAAAATATGCCTCATGTGTGCAACTCAGGATAGTCTCTTCCAACCGTGCCTCTTTTTCATATCCTTTTCTCCATTTTCTGTGTGTGTGTTTGGGGTGGGGGATTGTTGGGGAGAATGATGTTGAGGGGGAGGTGACTGAATGACTCAGTAAGTCTGAGGTAGAATCTAGGTGTTTCTAAAACCTCCATGATTCTGACACACACTGCCAGGGATAATAATCACAAATGTGATCCTTATGAACATGTGTTTCTACTAGTCTTAGATATTCCTCATAAGTTTGCATCTCCTCAGTAAGCCTCTTAGACTAGGACTAGATACTGTTATCTTTTTTTAGCAGTGCAGGAAAACAGTTACACAGTGTTTCAAGCTACTTGCCAAGGATCGCACTGTGACTCTGTGACAGAACAGGGGTTAGGACACATCTCCTGAGTCCTGAGCAGACCTCACTTCACCTGCTCCCACAAAGCCTTCCGTACTCTTTCCCATTCTTATTCCCAAATTCAAATGTACATTTCCTCATAGAAAAGTGGCCAAGATGTTTAAAAAGTAATAATTTTATCTTCCATACCCATAATTTGCATTATGGGTCTGCTCCTGATTTTTTTCCTCTGGATGGAAAAGAGAGAATCAATCTGTCATGAATGGACCCACACCATGTTATTTAATTAATTTATAATGAAAAATACAACTGTCAAAAACAGCACTGTTCATGTCTTTAGACCAATATTTTCTCTCCCTGTAAAAGAATTATAAAGTAAATGAAAGTTTAGATAGGTGTGTGTGTGTGTGTGTGTGTGTGTGTGTGTGTGTGTGTGTGTGTGTGTGTGTGAAATATCAGAAAGAAAGGAAGTAACTGTATGTATCACACAGCATTAAGACACATGGGCCTGGTATCCTTGACCAGTTTTCTGGATAATGTTGCGAGGGGCACAACCCAATGAATGAAATTCCTTAAGGAAAGTGTTTTAGTCTGTTTCTGTTGCTTATAACAAAATACACAGTACTGGGTATTTTATAAAGAAAATGAAATTTATTGCTTACAGTTTCAGAGTCTGGGAAGTCCAAAGTCCATCTGGTTGTGGTGACAGTGACCCAGGCGTCTCACATTGCAAGACGCTGGAAGCAGAGAGAGAAGAGGGAGAGAAAGACTCTTTTCTCTCCTTTGAAAGCCCTCAGAACCACACCCCTGACCACCATTTTTAATCCATTCACTACAGCAGGGTCCTACAATCCAATCACCTCTTCAAGGCCCCACCTTTCAGTTACCATAATAGGATTTCCCACCCTCTTAACAGTGACAGTGAAGGCTAAGTTTCTAATCCCTAAAACTTGGAGGACACAATTCAAGCTTCAGTGAGTTTTGGGGGGACATAATTCAATCCATTATAGGAAGGAACCCTTCCACATTACTATCTACAGCCTGGTGTACAGTAATACTCCATATAGGCTTGTTGATTGCTGGAATAAAAAACAAAAACAAGGGCTGGCCTGGTGGCGCACTGCTACAGTGTGCCGCTTGGGAGTGTGGCGGCGCTCCCGC
>NW_007728882.1:142118-151161 GCF_000696425.1 Galeopterus variegatus | reverse complement strand
TGCAATCCCGTTGCCGGTCCCGGTCCGGTACGGGCACAACACTGAGGGTTGCAATCCATTGTCGGACACGAAAAAAGACAAAAAGGAAAAAAAAAAAAACACAAGAGCTATGTCTCAGGCATCAGCCCTCCGTGTTTGGAATCCTCTGATTCCACTTCACTCAACCACACACACTGCTCCAGAATCTGCTTCTCCCACCTCTCTCCCCACCCCTTTCTCATCCTCCACTTGACTTCATAGCTCCAATCAGGAGCATTGCTATCTCCTTAGATCAACAACTAATTTTAGGCCCAATATCTCCATTTTGACTTATGACAACTTCTCCACAGCATACTAATGATATTCAACCTTTAGTTTTGCCCCAGGAGACTGTTTTGGAAAAAAATCCAACTTGACTAAGCAGTCAGGGGAGAGGAATCAGACGGTATTGGCAATGTTGTGGTTATTTTATACATGCTTATTAAATGAAATAATCCTGGAGTGAGTTAATTGTGCTTCATAAAGTTGCTATACAAATTTAAAAATGTTAGCATTTTATTTTTATATACAGTAATAAAAATAAAGTCACGAAATTAAGATTTTTTTTTAAAAGTGCTTCTTTTCTTTTCTTTGTTTTTTGCCAAAGTCAAGTGTTCAGATCCCTGTACCTTCCAGCCACCAAAAAAAAAAGAAAAGAAAAAAACCCAGAAAACATTTGCTTCTGTGCTTCCTGTTAAATGAGAAAAGCTGAAATCCATGGAAAAATAAATCTGTAAGTATTCTTTTAGTAAATGACAAAGTACCCTCTATTTCCAGAAACCTGTGGTTCTACTATTCACAAAGAAATTGTATGTTATATATTACGTTATATAACATATAACGTAATATATTTTGTAATTATATATGTGTGAGGATACTTTTAAAAGTTAGTGTAAAAATGAAATTAAAAGATAATATGAATCTTTCCGTAAACGTTTTGAAGACCCTTTGTATATAAAATTATGATCATATATAGATAAATATAGTATATATGTGTGTGTGTATATATATATATATATATATATACACACACACACACACATACACGTGGTCTGAATACTTATTTCCCCCCAAAATTCATTTGTTGAAATTGAAATCCTAACCCCCAATGTGATAGAGGAGGTGGAGCCTTTTGGTGATTATTAGGTTATGGGGGCTCTGGGATTAGTGCCCTTCAGAGTCACGAGGGAGTTTGTTTGCCCCATCCACCTTGTGAGGTTATAACAAGAAGACAGCTGTCTATGAACTCTCACCAGACACTGCATCTCCTGGCATCTTGATCTTGGACCCCCCAGCCTTCAGAACTGTGAGAAATATATTTCTGTTGTTCATAAGCTACCCGGTCTATAGTATTTTGCTATAATAGCACTGACGAACAAAGACATATATACTAGGGTACTTCAGAAAGTCTGTGGAAAAATAGAATTAAAAGATATTACAAATCTTTTCATACATTTTTTGAAGTACCTTCATATGTATGTATGTATATATACATATATAAGCACACATATACATATTTGCATCCAAATAGAATAGTTTTGCAAGTTATAAGGATGCATTAACGTAAATAAGTCATTCAAACGTCCCATCAAAGTATCTGAACACTTCATATAGTTTCTAAATTTAAAAAAGTCTCAGAAGCTCAACTATTGATTTAATGTATCTCTTAAAGAGATTGATTAATATTTTAACGTGAAATATAATGCTCAATTAACCTAACCTGCATCTCATATATCTGAAAACCTCAAAGCAAGTCAATAGGTTGAATAAATGAATGAATAAGTACATGAGAAATATGTTCTTTTTGGCCTTTTAGGCAGGCTGTGAGGTGTTTGGGCATGTGGAGGGACAGATTCCTGGGCAGGGAAGAGCAAACACTGCTGAGCAGAAAGCTGAGATTTATTCAGCATCTGCTATGTGACAAGCGCATCACACACGTCATCTCTTTTGATCTTACAGAAACCCCTTGGATAGGTAATACCATCATCCTTTTATAAATGAGGAAAATGGAACTGAACAGTAGCAAGCGAACTTGTCACTTACTTCGCACAAGTAGAATGGCTGATCTCGGGCTTGAATCAACCCATCCATCTGATTCTAAAGCTCATGCTTTTCAGTACTGACTCCCGTTCTCTGTTCTCAGGGACTAGGTAGGACAAAGCAATTTCCCAAACGAGAATGACTTCCTTTGCAGGAAGACTCCCAGAAGGGGAAGGTCATAGCTCTTTCTCACACATTGTATGTGGCCAGTTCAGGAACAAAGAAACTGAAGTGAAGGTAGGGAGCCTGGCTTGTACTCATCCCTTTCTAGGCAGCAAGCTGCCAGCATTTACACTGCAATTAGTTAGAGATTATCACTGTATTTAAAAACCTGGGTGCGACCTATGGAGTGAGATCAAAAGCAGCTTTTGTGGTTTAATGCTGTTCCACAAGAGCTCGGGAGTAGCCCCTAATTAAGGAGTGAAACTCGAGGCATCTAAGAAAGAACTGAAAATAATCATGAGAGCTTTGAAGTTCACAGGGCATTTTTCATGCCTGATCTCATTTGTTGTAAAATAAGCCACCCATGTCGAGGGCCTACTGTGTTTTGAGCTCTTTGGTGGGCACTTCACACATGCTACCTCGTGGACTGCAGGAAGAACAGCAGGTCGATGGTAGCATGCCTCTCTTACCCACAATGATTCTGAGGGTCAGAGAGAGACAGTAAATGGCGTGCCTGTCCTTCTCCCCCATCCACTGCCCTCCAGTGTGCCAGCTGCCAAGGGCTGCCTACTCTTTTCCAATTCTTATTCAAGTTTTTTTCCAATTGTGGAAATGAATTTAAAAGCACCAGATCTCAGAGTCTAAAAACTGAGCTTATGTCTCACAAGTCTGTTTTGTTTCAACATGATTGGAATTAGTCTGAAACTGAGAAATTACCTAGGAACAGTCGGACACATTTTGTAGGCAAGATTCCAGTGTGGAAATCAAAGGAGAACGGCTGTCATGAATTTGGGAAGCTATGCACAATCTGGAGAAAGCTGTGCTTTCATCCTGAGAGGCCAAGCCAGACACAAGGGTAGGGAGAGAGGAAGGGGATTAGCTACTCAAAACAGACAAAATGCAAAAAATAAAGAATTGTGCAGTATGTAGTGGCTGTCAGAATTTAGTTATGTAGGAGGGGATTATGTTACTGGGTTGATTTTAGGGACAAAAGGAACTATCCGACATTCCCTAAAAATGTCCTAACAGCCCTAAACACAGTCACAGGTGCCAGAAATTAATCTTATGGGGAAAACATACAGATGCCTGTTAAAAATAAAACTGAGCTTGAGTGATAGAGACCAGCGTGATAGTCTGAAATTTGTCTCTTAACCAGTCGTGTGGATGTCTGTGAATCAAGTAGCCTCACTGAGCCTTGGATTTATCACGTGTAGCAATATTTCCTGGATGCCTCTTCCACCAGGTTGTTATGACACTAAAAAGAGATAATACACAATCATGATTCATCAAAATAAAAGCAAAATAAATGAGATTGCTCATTTTTACAAGTAGTTTGCCCAGCTCTGCAATAAGCTTCAATTTTAGAAAGACTTACACAATCGATGGCACAAACAAACACAGTAGAACAAGGTCAAGAAAAATGTCTGTGGTCTAAGAATAAAGGATTTAAGTTTTGTAATAAGATAAACAAAAACAAAGAAGGCATAGGCTGCCTTGGACAGAGGATATTGTATTAAAAATGAGTAAGACATACGAGCCAGAACTTGTCCTGGCTTATGTGGTAGTTAGTTCTTTGTCACTGGAATTGTTGAAGAAAAACAAATGCTTACCTATCAGAAATGTTACAAAGGGAATTCCACACTGTGTCAGATGTTAAGGCATATCACTACTAAGTTGTCCTCTAATTTTAAGATTTGATGAGAGGCCACAAAATATGGCAGGTTCATTTTCAAAATGTGTTACCAGTGACTCAGATAGTTTAGGAAAAAACTCAAGTTCACATTAAATATATAGATGAATCAATAAAGTCCCTCATGATATTGAGAAATAGTCAATTGTATAGTATGTGACACAACACAAAGAAAAAGGCAAGATATTCAATCATTAATTGGTTGTATGATCATGGGTAAGTTATTTTACCTGATTAGGCCTTGGTCTTCTCTTCTCTAAGAAGAGGGAGGTTAGGCTATTTAGAATCATCTCTAAGGTGACTCTAGCTCTCATAATCTAAAATCCTATTATTCCACAAAGAAGAGTTGGCCAGAAAACAGAATCGTTCCTTTGAAAGAAAAGAGCTCTCTGTATTGAAGAAAAATCACCTTAATTTAGAGCCAAAAAAAGTTATCAAATCCCTCTTTGAAAACAACAACAAAGAATTAGGTATAGGGGGAGAAACTAAGCTAAAAAGGAAAAGAAAAGATAATCATTTGTGGTTTTGCTGCTTCATGGCAAAGCAGTTCATGTTAACCATCATTAACTTTAATGTCATCTTCAAAATTACAAAACTGTAAATCATGGAGTGTTTTATAACCATAAGCACCTATCAGTATTACAAGATTCCTTTCTTAACCATCACCTTTCATTGAAGACTTTGAGGTCCCCACCCATGTCCACCCCAAAGTTTGATTTCTCCTCCCCTCACTGCTCACTCCCTTCTTTCCAAAATGCTCCTTAATAAAAGTTTGAGTCCATGATATGCATTTTAGCAAATTTACTAATATCGCTCTCACTGTGCCATGAAACAGACTGTCTTCCCCAAAGTTTGATTTCTCCTCCCCTCACTGCTCACTCCCTTCTTTCCAAAATGCTCCTTAATAAAAGTTTGAGTCCGTGATATGCATTTTAGCAAATTTACTAATATCGCTCTCACTGTGCCATGAAACAGACTGTCTTTGATGCAGATCTCCAAAATCAGATTTCCTCTCTTTACATGGTCTCAGAGGAAATAGCCATTGAGAATCCCAAAGCTTTATTGTCTACATCTGGGATGGCAACTCCTAGGCCCTGCACTGTTCCTACGATCATGAAATCCTTCTTTTGGCATGAGTTTACTTTCAGAAGGGTAACCCAGTGCAAGGTGAAAGGTTTGGACAGGACATTGAAAGTAACAAAGCAAGAAGTAAAGACCAATTGCTGAATTTCAGAGTCATGTTATCAAGAGAAAAGAGGCTAAAAAGGGAAGAAAGTAAACTTTTGTTGAATACCTACATACTCCAAGCAGTGTTAAGCACTTTAAAGTCATTATCCCATTGAATCAGCACCATATCCCAGAAATTTCCGTGTACAAACATGGTGTTAGGCACTTTGAAGTCTTTATCCATAGGCTTATCACAATGCCTATTTCAAAGTGAAAGCATGTAAGACATTTCACTGATAGCATGTAGCTGATAACCAGCTAAAACAAGAACCAGACTTAGGTCTTTCAACTTCATGCACAATATCCTTTTCCTTCTGTCCTAGCTGCCTCCAAGTTAGAGCATTAAATGCAAAGTAAGTGTTTTATTGTTGCCCAGTGGAGGATTTGATCAACTGCACTCCAAATTGGTTCTTATGTTGGGACTGATGATGATGGTACACATGTGCCAAGATGGTATAAAAAGATTTATTACTCACATTATGAAACTTTCTGCGGAGAGCAGGGCAGGCATCCAAGCTGCTGGAGAATTGATCTAGTGAAGGGAGGGACAGGTGGTTTTGGGTTTTACTGTGGTTAGCAGCTGGGGCCAGGGTTAAAGTCCTGTACACACAGGCCAGAGAGTCCATGGTTTGAACTTCCTTCTGGTACAAATGGAGGGTGCATTGGGCTTTGTAGATATGCCTAGATATGGAGCAAGCAGGAAGGATGAGGTATAGAACCTGAAAGCTGGCAGTGGTCACACATCATAAATGGAGTTAGCCTCTTTGCTACAGTAAGTGAGTTGAATGGGTGCTCTAATTTGTAAAGATCACTCAGACAGTTATATTTGTCCTAGAACATTCTTTCCCTTATGCCCAAGCCAGAGTGACAGGGCAGAGAAGTTATGTCTGGTGCTAACACAACACAGAGCAGCACCTGTTTTATTCTCTGTGCTTAATGAGGTCTACTCAGATGAAAACACACTTGGTTGTAAACAAGAATCGACCTCCATCCACCAGGAGCCAAATTGTATGTCTGTGTGGATTGAAAGGGCTAAAAGTACCCTCTTGCAAGTAGCTGTGTAAAACATTCTCCAGTCCAATGTTCATGAGAACATCCCAAGAACTAGCTTCAAACCAAAAAATTCATTCATATTTATTGTGACTCTAATATATGGCAAGCATTTTAAATGCATCATTTTCAATCCACTTCCATAAACACCATGTGGGGCACTTGTTCACATCCATGTTCCATAGTTCAGTGAAGCTTAGTGAGGGCTGCCACACACAGCTCCAGAGGGGTTGTTTTTGTCATGGTCTATGTGAACTGCAGCTACTCTTGTGCAGTGAACAGCCAGCCCGGCTCTGCTCAGAAAGGTGAAGTAACTTGTTCTAGAAAATACACCTAGGAAATGACTGTCCTGTAATTTCAACCCAACTCTCCCTGACTCCAAGGTTCATATATTAGTTCTTTTGTAAGATACCAGAAAATGACAACAGCTAAAATGAAATTGGGAGGGTTCATGTTTTCTGCGGTTGCTTTTCCTTAGGGTCTATCTTCAGAGTTGTTAAGAGGTAGATTAGCATGCAGTCTGGGACTCACAAGCGGGGCAGTTGGCAAGCAATAAATACAAGCCTGTGAATTTTAAGCGGGACATCGACCAGGCATTTCAGTGCAATACTGACCTTTTGTATTTGGAATTTTTCAGTTCTAGGTTCAAGAGTCATTTTTGGTGAGAGATCAGGGGGATTATGGGGATCAGGAGAAAATTACAAAAAAGTATGAATATTCACTCATTTATGAACACTGATCAGACTTGGAGGAGAAGAGACTTAGAAAGAGCATATTTGGATCAGAACACTGCAAAAATGTAGAAGTAATTCAAATAACACTAAACTCTGAAAGGCCCCTTCTCTGTGCACGGAGGCAGAACTACACATGGTTGTGGGTGTGCACTGCATGGGTGCTGTGAGGCATGCCCTAGGGAGTAAGATGCAGACCCGGGGGAGTTGACAACCTAGGAAAAACTATGTGCCTAAGTGCCAGGATGGGACATCCTGAAGAGTGTCCTAGGGGAGATGGCACATGCACTGAGCCTTCAGTCACAATAGTAAAGTGTGCTGCTCCCAGCGTAGAAGAGTCAGGCTGTACATAAGTATGTAAGTAAACTAAACAGGGAGATAGCAATGCTGACAATCTTTAAATACAGTTAAGTAGTGTGATGAGATAGTGACTGGGGAGAGGTGNTGCACAATATCCTTTTCCTTCTGTCCTAGCTGCCTCCAAGTTAGAGCATTAAATGCAAAGTGTTTTATTGTTGCCCAGTGGAGGATTTGATCAACTGCACCCCAAATTGGTTCTTATGTTGGGACTGATGATGATGGTACACATGTGCCAAGATGGTATAAAAAGATTTATTACTCACATTATGAAACTTTCTGGGGAGAGCAGGGCAGGCATCCAAGCTGCTGGAGAATTGATCTAGTGAAGGGAGGGACAGGTGGCTTTGGGTTTTACTGTGGTTAGCAGCTGGGGCCAGGGTTAAGTCCTGTACACACAGGCCAGAGAGTCCATGGTTTAAACTTCCTTCTGGTACAAATGGAGGGTGCATTGGGCTTTGTAGATATGCCTAGATATGGAGCAAGCAGGAAGGATGAGGTATAGAACCTGAAAGCTGGCAGTGGTCACACATCATAAATGGAGTTAGCCTCTTTGCTACAGTAAGTGAGTTGAATGGATGCTCTAATTTGTAAAGATCACTCAGACAGTTATATTTGTCCTAGAACATTCTTTCCCTTATGCCCAAGCCAGACTGACAGGGCAGAGAAGTTATGTTTGGTGCTAACACAACACAGAGCAGCACCTGTTTTATTCTCTGTGCCTAATGAGGTCTACTCAGATGAAAACACACTTGGTTGTAAACAAGAATCGACCTCCATCCACNAATGCTGACAATCTTTAAATACAGTTAAGTAGTGTGATGAGATAGTGACTGGGGAGAGGTGGCATTAGATGATGGAATGAGGGAAGCCCTCACTAAAGAAGTGATATTAGAGCTAAGACATGAATGAACAGAAATTGCCAGCAAAGAAAAGATCTGGAGTCTAAGAATTCAGGCAGAGGGATCAACAAATACTAAGAATCAAACAGAAATAAATGTGGGGTATTTAAGAAGCAGAAAGAGTAGCTGATGACACTGAAAGATGCTAATTTAGGACCAAGGTAGGCTAGATTAGAAGTCCAAATTTTATTTTAAGTGTAGTGGGAATCCCCAGGAAGATTTAAGGCAGGGAGTGACATGATGTGATTTAAAATATCAACCTGGCTACTATACAGAGAATGGTTGGTTTCAGGGTGAGTGAGTTGGAAGAACAGCAGTCATTCAAGGACTGTTGGAGTCATTCAGGAGAAAAATGAAGGAGACTGAACGGAGCACATTGGAGAGGGAGAGAAGTGGACAGATTTGGAATATATTTTGAATTGGATATTGATGGCAAAAGAGAGAATTTGAGGAAAAAAATGATTCCAGGTCTTTATCTTGAATCATTAGGATAAACAGTTTGCTACTGCTCTACATGAAGTAACTTGGAGAGGAAAATCAAGAATTCTGTTAAACATGTCAAGTTTGAGATGTATAGTAGACACCCAAGCAGAGTTTTCTGATAGGCAGTTGGATATGTGATTCCAGAACTAAGTGGAGATATTAAGACTAGAACCATAAATTTGGAAGCCATTCATGGGTTAGAAGGGATCATCTAGAAAAAGCAACCTGAGAGCAAAAATTAGCAAGTTGAGGAACTTCCAAAATTAGAGATGTTCTGATAAAAGAAGATTAGGAGAACTTGAGGGGATGGCAAAAGACATTTTGTTCATTTATTTGTTTAACAATCATCTACTGACTTAGTATATGCTCAGTATTAAGATGGA
>NW_007728882.1:125182-141568 GCF_000696425.1 Galeopterus variegatus | reverse complement strand
TGTTCATTTATTTGTTTAACAATCATCTACTGACTTAGTATATGCTCAGTATTAAGATGGATATGATGAACAGGATACACACAATCTATACTGCTCATGACCATTGTGTGAGAGTGTGGGCAGGAGACCAGGAGGATTGTGCCACACGATGATGTTGTGAGGGAGGAAGGTGGCAGGAAAGGATACCTGTGAAAGGTTACTTCTGATGTGAAGGGACAGGAGGAGCCAGACGGGCAAAAGCAACCAAGGTGGCTTATTCTAGACAAAACCACCCAGAAGTTAAATAGATTACCTGGTTGCAGCAGAGTTCAAGGGGTTGTTTAACAGAGATACACCTGGAGAGGTAAAAGGCACCAAATCAAAGCCATGTTAAGGAAAAAACTTTATCCTGAGGGTAATTGGAAGCTTTGGAAGTAAATGGGAAACTTTGAAGGGTTTTATTCAAGGTGTGCATGAATAGATACATGTCTAAAAAAGTCACTGCTGCAAAGAGGAGAACATATTGGGACAATCCAAAGCAGGTAGACCAGTTAGACTGTTGCAGTATTGGTTAGGAAATGGCCTGGACTGTGGAAGAAGCAGAGAGGATAGAGAAAAGTAGACTTATTCAAATGTTTTATAAAATGTAGGCTCAAACAAACATTTGGGATACAAAATAGAAAAGGTGGAGGGAAAGTTATAAATTAAGAATTAAGAAGGATGCCTAGGTTAATGGTTCAAGTAACCAGATGTATGCTGTTTCCATCACTGAGATAAGAAGACTGCCTCTGGGGCTGGAATGTTGGTTCAAATTCCAGCCACTCCTCTTTCTGGTTCTGTGACACTTGACCAGCTTATACAACCTTCTGAAACCTCAATTTTCTTATCTGAAAAAATGTGGATAGTTAGTACCTTTCTTTAACATATAAATCCTTCCAGTAATAGTTGCCTTTTAAAGAGACCTTAGGAAATCAAGCACATAACTTCTGGTGAGAGATTTCTGAGGAAGTCAAATATCAGGAATGGGGACCACTCAACACAGCTCAAATGTGTGTGAGATACTTCTCGAGTTATCTTACAACAGGAGAGCAATGACTTCACTTACCAGGAAGGTGGACTCTGCATAGACAATGCACTGGGTGGCTACAGCTCATGGCAGGAACTGGCTTGCTCATGCTTGTGTTAATTACAAACTGGACTTCTCAGGTGTGAAGTGGGGATTGCAATTCTAGTGTAGCTTTCCTAACAGATTGCTGAGATCAAAGGAGGTAACATAACTGAAAGAATGTTTTAAGCAGAAAAGCACAATGCATCTGCCATCAGCACTCATTAGTCCACCTGTCAGTCCTCCTGTGACCTTGGGACTGTCTGGTTGCAGGTTTGATCATATGTACACATAGCATAGATCCTTTCCTTCATTTCTGTCTCTTCTTGTCTCCTAATCTTTTTCTGTTCCCCTTCTAATCAACTGAACACTTTGATCACTGTTTTGCCAGCTTGTTAAACAGATCTCTGAAATTCATTTATTTGCAAACTGGTTTTACAACCCAAATTGCTCATGCATAATGTTCGAGCATGTCAGAGAAAGCCTGGGGGAGAGCATTCACCTGGGAAGTAGGAACAGAGAGTGAGACTGTTCTTTGAAACCAGGAAGTTTTACTGGGATACATATTCATTTTGAATTTTATTCTGTACTTAAGAAAGTGGTGGGGGGGGACCCTTGGAAGTGTTGAGGTAATTTCCTTGATTATACATCAATAAAAAATTCATAATTAACCCAAATGATGACTTCCCAAAATTATATGTTCAAAGTGAGTTTTAAGGGTTTGATTTTTATTGGATTCATCTTCTCTTTCCTTGTTTTGAGGATTGCATTGGCTATTTGTAAGCAATAGAAATACATTGTTTCCAACGTGAAGATATTTCTGTCTCATGTAAATGAGGAGCTTTCCTTTCAAACTGCACCTCCTCTGTTTTCCAGTCCAGAGCCCTGGGCAGATGGCACGATGGCTCACTCCCAGTAGGACCAAGCAGGTGAATTACAAGAGAGAAAAGTGAGAAAGCCAAAGCTTGGCACAAAACCTGCCCACTTGGGCAGGATACACACTGGGAAGATCAACCTGTTGCAGAGGTGAATTCTGGAATTACTCCTAGGCAGGGAAAAGGCAGTCTCAAAAGGGTATGGGTATATGGAGGAGCTCAACTGTGACACGGGTATCTGCACCTGACACTGGACTATTTAGGTGGGTGGAGCTCAGCCCTGGGCATCCACAAAGCAGGGCCTGTCCCTCAGCAGAGCCGGCCATGGATGGTGGTTCTCTCATTTGGTCCGTTCTTACTCACTGGGCACACTCTCCTGACCGCTGTCAGATGTCCCCTGACATCCCACTTTTCACCAAAAGTTGCCATGGCATGATTAACTGTACCTTCAGTGCTCATATAGTTTAGTATTCTCATTTTAAGCAGCTCCAGAGAGTTCTGCTGGTGAGTGGCAGAGGCACAATCCCTACCCACAGGTCTTCCTAGGGTATCATTTCCTAACCCTTGTCTCACCATATGAAAGGCAAGACTTTGAATTCCAGTGTGGGAACTTTGGGGTGATAGGAGATAAGAAGCCTTTAAGATCTCCCTAAAACAACCTCCACCACCACCAAAGGCAATTCCCACGTATGGTTAAGTCAATCAACAGGAATGGAGCAGGTTACCAGAAAGGTTTTCAAAATCATATTTTAAAGCCAGGAAATGGTGTCATTGCTCTGCATTCAGGATCTTAGAGGAAATCCCGAGAGGACTTTTTTGCTAAATTGCTATGTGGTTTGCATCCAGGTTTCTCTTTCATCTGTCACTCAGAATTCAGTCATGGTTGCATGAGCCCAGCTGGGTTGGGAACTCCGTCTCAGAGCTCAGGAACTAGGCTTGTTAATGAGGGATTTGTTGTGTCAAGGAAAACATCTTCAGAAACTTGCTTCTGCTTTCCTCATTCTCTCTGGCAAACCTGGCCCTCTGCAGTCACCAGCTAGAGCCCTACTATGCTCCTGCCCCCAGTGAAGGAACAGTGTCTGGATGGTAAAGTGGTTCAATAAACAAATACATCAACCATCATTATCAGCACATCTTGGGCCATTGCATATGATGTTTTCTCTACCAGGAAATCCTTCTCAATACATTCCCCATCCCTTTGCCTGTCTGCCTGGTGAACTCATCTGCAATAGCTATGTCTGCAGTGGAATCTCTCCTGCCCTGACCACCCGGATGATTTTGGAAGCCTTCCTTCCGGCTCCCACCACAGCACATACGGTACTGCTTTTTGAGAGTTTCTTGACCTGTGTGTATTGTCGTTGATCTGTGAGTTCCTTCCACACAGTGATCTTGTCTTACTCATCATAATACAGGGCCTGCCAGAGTTGGTCCTTCATAAATATTTGTTGAGTTGAATAATAAATGAATAAATGAATGACTCAAGCCCTGAATGCACCTGCAGACAGCTAAGGCTGACCATTAGTACAGAGAAAACTATGGATCCTATCGATTTCAGAGACAATTTAGAGGAATAGACTCCTGGCCACAGCTCCAAAACTGCACTCTCACACACAAACCCATTCCTCAGAGCACTTTTAAAAATCTACACAGGTCTAGGTTAGAGGACATTAGAAACCCATCCCAAGGCCATTCTAATATAGTTGAAAAACCATGAGTCAAGGAAGTGCTGTGGTTAGAGGAAAGCCAAGCAGCTGGCATTATGATTAACACATGCATGTATTAGGACAAATAAATAGTTAATATGGATATTATAGATTCTGCACAACCAAAATATTAGTACTGTAATATAAAACAGAAAGGCCAATTGAAAAAGAAATGTGATTGATTTTTACATTGAAAATGTCTTCAGAGACCAAAATATAGCAATACATGCTGCGCAAAGTGAATGACACCCCCTAAAGGGGTTCAGCAGAGGAGCCGTGCATATATCTAAGCTTCTCCTGCTCACAATCCTGAATTTATCTCACAGAAGGTAGATCTGAGATTAGAACCCTGGAGTCTTGACTACAAGTCCAGTGCTCTTTTACATAAAAGAAGTGTACCAAAAGACAAGACTTTGATTCCATAGAGGAAAAGACTGATTCTCAATAACATATACTTTACTGGTATCTGACTTCTCTTTAGAATAATCTTAAATAAGCTGGTAAAGAAACAGACTGCAATGAAAATAGCACAGAATTTTGAGCCAGGAGACATGAATTTCAGCACACTGTGTGTCTCGAACTAGCTGTGTGAACTTTGAGTAAGCCTTTTTCTTTTATTTATTTATTTATTTATTGCAGAAAAAAAGGCTTTACTTTGAGAGATCAGCCGGCAAGGAGACAGGAGGCAAGTCACTCTCAAATCTATCTCGCTGATCCAGAGGCTGGGCAGGTTTTAAGGGGTACTGGCAAGATTGATTGGCTAGCTTTGAGTCAGGCCATACAACAGGACAGGATGATAGTGGATTGCCTAGCTCTGAAACAGGCCATCTATGGCAAGGAAACTTCTGGATGCCAGATCTTACTTGCTGATGGGTCTCTCTCTTCCAAAAGGACTCTGGTGTTTCAACTTTTACAAACAAGATTTTTGGCTCCTGTGATGCTCGAGGTCATCTGGAGGGCAAGCTCTTTTTCTCTGTATACACTCAACTTACATTCTTATTCACTCATAGTACAGTTTGGTTCATTTGTTGTAATTTTTATTTTTTGTTTCTCTCACATCCTGTTTTTGTTTTTGTTTCTCCTGTGATGCTCAAGGTCATCTGGAGGGCAAGCTCTTTTTCTCTGTATACACTCAACTTACATTCTTATTCACTCATAGTACAATTTGGTTCATTTGTTGTAATTTTTATTTTTTGTTTCTCTCACATCCTGTTTTTGTTTTTGTTTTATTAATTTCCACTCTGTGACGTACAGTTCTATGAGATCTGACAAATAACCAATAAGTTATTTACAACTACAGTCGTGATACAGTTCAATGCCTAAAAATTCCCTCATGCAGACCCTGTGTTGTACGTCCCTGCCTCCACCCCCAACTCCTGACTCCATCATACTGTTTTGCCTTTTCCATAATGTCACAGAGATGGTGAAGTAAGCCTTTTCTTGACCTTGTGACTCCTGAGTATTAGTTTTCTATAAAGTGGAGATTATTTTTCTATACATTTTAGTTGTGATAGGTTATAGATCTACAAACTTTTTGCCAAATACCCTTTTATTGTGACATTTTGCTATGCTAATAATCATTTTACTATTATGAAGAAGCAAGAAAAGGAAGAAGGAGGAAGAGAAGAAAGAGAAATCTGAAAGAAACAACAATGGGAGTGCCCTGGTCCGTAAGGATGGCAAAAACTAGAGTGCAAGGAGAAAGGACAGAAAGAGGGGCTAGCAGGCAACTAAAGAAAGACTCTCAGACATCACAATAGTCCCAGGACTTATTTTTTGCCATCATCACAATGTATGTGAACTGGTGGTGCAGGAACTCCTCAGGTAGCCTGGCTTCTTCATCTCTATGTCTGCTCTTTGGAGGAAGATGATCTTTTGCCTCAGCCTGGATAAAGACAAGAATGACGTGAAGCCGTTCTATTGATGTGGAGCCAGGGGACAGAGAGAGTTTAGTTGTCCAGCCTGAAATTGCACCGTCAGCCCATCTCCAAATTCTCTGTCCTCTCCTCGAGGAGGGAGGAAATGTAGGAGGATAGAAGAAAAGGCATTTCAGGATAAGGATCCTTTGCCTTTCTATTGATGTGGAGCCAGGGGACAGAGAGAGTTTAGTTGTCCAGCCTGAAATTGCACCATCAGCCCATCTCCAAATTCTCTGTCCTCTCCTAGAGGAGGGAGGAAATGTAGGAGGATAGAAGAAAAGGCATTTCAGGATAAGGATCCTTTGCCTAGAATCACAATTGGAGGAAGGAATCTAGGCCTGCCTGCCCCTAAACTGTGCCAGAAAAGAGGCTTCATCACCTCCAGGTCTCCTCAGGATTCAACGTGAGTCATTCCTTCCTGGAAACCCCCTCTTCAATCTCAATTTTTAAACCATAAACCCACCCCATGCACCTTACATCTATCATCAGATTACCTCTATGCAAGTTCTTTCTTAGGGTTGCACAGAAATTGTCTTTGCTTAAACGTCCGCTGGGGGATAATGAGAGATGATTTTGCATGATCAGTGCAGGCAACATTGAATACATGCACTTCTGTTTGTGATTTCTAAGCACTTTTATATTTTTTATCTCCTTTGAATTTCACAACAATCCAGGGAGGCAGGTATGGCAGCAATGATCAATTTCACAAGTGAGGACCTTGCAACTCAAACACGGAACTTGCCCAGACTAGTAAGATAGGGAAGTCTGACTCCAAGTCCCTGGGGGTCCACTCCAGTGCCGTAACATGGTTTTGATCCCTTCTTAAAGGAAGCCTAAGTTATATGAATGATCTGATCTAAAGGGTGCATTCCCTCTTAAAGTTCATTCTCTGCTCTACATTCATTCTCTGCTTTAAAGGTCTATTATAGTTCATCCTTTTAAACCTGAAAAGCTGTGGGAACTACTTAAACTAAGTGTCTTTTCTTCAAAAGCTAGTAATCACTAGCTGCTATTAAAGCACTTAATTGTAATTAACTCCTCATTAATGTACAATTAGAGTCTGCAATCCATAACTAGTCGATAGCCACAAATAAATGAAAACATAGCTGATGAGCCTTGCCAAACCTGCGGGTCAAGATTAGGTAACTACCCAGTGCTCTGAGAACCTGATCCATAATCTTTTCCAAAAACATAGTGGAGAATGCTTTGTGTGTGTTCCTGTCTAGCCTGTTTTCCATAGGTGTGGAGCAATAGACATCTGTCAATAAGTCCGATGAAGCACTTCTGCTACTACAGACTTCAGGATAACGTATAATCCTAAATGGCTGCAGCCTAAGATGGTACTTAGACACCATCTAATCCCTCACTATACTCAGGCTCCCAGAGAAGTGACTTTTCCAGGGCGATAAAGCAACATCATGGTAAAAATGAAATTGGTGCTCCAGGCACTACATTCCAAGTCTCATGCTCTTTCTACTGTGCTCCGATAACATTCAGATAAACTCATCTGAAATTAAAGCAGTTTTAACTGAATACATCTTAAATAAAGAATCTGTGGTTGAACACTTTGTCTCTCTCAAAATCCTTGCTTGTGTCATGATTAACCCAGGTTAATCACAAGGCAGAACAAGGGGGCAGACATCTTAAGGGTATTGGAGAATAAATGCTGAACATCATTCACATTTGTTTTAAACTATGAACAAAATGCAAATACAAGTCAGCTTCCAGGTCACAGCCTTGTTAGGCATTACAAGAGTGAAGCAGATCTCCCCAGAAGTTTATAGACACCAAAAAATTAACAGGTAACCTCACCAGAAAATGGAACTCAGGAAATTTCCTGATGTTGCTAGAATCGGATCAGGTGGAGAGGAAGGTAAAGACATCAGGGTCAGACAAACCTCAGCATGATGAATTGAGCCATCTACAACTGGGAGAGTCTGCTGCAGTAATTCATAAAGACCAGAATGGGGATCATAGTACCACTTTGTATCAATTCAGCTCTTTGCACCTTTCTGAACACTTACTTGACCATTCACATTGTGAGATTTCTCAGCCCTCTGAGGTTTTACGTAAAGCTGGTCTGACCAGCCTTCTTGTAAAAGTAAGCAACTTTGAGAAGAAACAGAATGGGCTGTGTCAGAGAAATGGTCAGCTGGGAGCCAAGAGACACAACTGCCAACTCATGGGGCTGGATCTAGGCTGGATTTCGGGAGATCCCTTAACTTCACACCCTCATCTGCAAGGTCCCACCCAATGTCTGTGAGTACACAAACCCAGTGACTATAAGTACACAAACCCAATGTCTGTGAGTACTCTAAGACCCTATGTCTGTGAATACACAAATGTGACAGAATTCAGAAGAAATTAATAGCCATCTTCCAGATAAAAGGAACATGCGTACAGTGCACACTTTGAGGTGCAAGCATTTTTTGAGACAGTGAGTGACACACAGGTTTGTGGGATTTGAAGTGGAGTGTGGCAAACAAGTTGAACCTGGAGTCACATGACACTAGTTTTCATTTCACTTGAAACATTTACTACCTGAGTGGCTTTGAGCAAGCTCCTTGATGTTTCTGAACCTCAGTTCTCCCACAAGTAGTGTTTTGTAAAATATCAGTGCACCATGCAAGCATAAGGGATCATTTCTAATTTTTTTGCTGCTTGGTTTCATCACACCTTGTATGCACCTTCTGCAGAAATGGCAGGCATCGTAGGAGACATCTGTTCCCATCAGCAACCTCCAGAATATCCACTTTCTAGAGATCCTGGGAACATTTAGTGTGGGCTAAAAGAGTTAATCCCCCCTTAGGTACAGTTAATTTTGCCAGCTCTGGCTGTCGTGCCCCACATTTTGTTGTATTGGTAACACATTGCCTTATATTATGGAAATGTGCATGCTTTTTGCCAACTGGCAGTAATTACAAGGCTGAAAATCACCACAGTGGCTCTGTCTCCTGGGAGCACATCACATCAGACGTTCAGTTACTGACCTTTTCATTTGTCTGAACAAATAAAAAGAAGATTATTGACTTTGTTTTTTCAACATTTACTTGCCTCCCTTTCAAAATAAATTACATCAATAAAAATATCAGGCGCCTGTTTTTATAGCTTGTTTTGGAATTTCACCCTACTTACGGCTATTTTTCCTTCCTGAACTCCAGCTGTTTAACAGTTTTTTGCCATCAGAGAATGAAATTTGTATTTAAGATATTATCTTCTGTAGGCTCAGTGCTGGAGAGTGAATCTTCTTAACATTACCTTTGAAAGTAATTTTTACCGCTCATGAATTTCCCACAATTCTGTCGAGATTTGACTAGTTTTATTTACTTTCATTTAAAATGCTCTAATAATTCGTAAGTAAACTTTCCTTCATGTACACGATAATACCAAGATGAACCTGATTAATAAGTTGGAAATGCATGTAACAAAGGTTATTAATCAATTGAGCCTGTTGTGATTAGATAATTATAAAAGGAAAGGTATTTGACAAAAGGGATAGATTTTAAATCTTTAATTCCTTATCATGAATTAGTGAGTAGAATTTTAATGGGAAATTCAGCTTCCCACTGCTGGATTTGGCAAAGAAGACAAAACGCAAAGGACACAATTAACAGAGTGAAAAGACGGCCCGCGGATTGGGAGAAAATATTTGTAAACCATACATCTGATAAAGGGCTCCTATCCAAAATGTATAAGGTACTCAAACAATTCTATAGCAAGAAAACAAATAACCTGATTGAAAAATGGGCAAAGAATCCAAACAGACATTTCTCAAAAGAAAAAAATATGAATGACCAACAGATATATGAAAAACTGCTCACCATCTCTAATCATTGGAAAAGGGAATCCTTGTACACTGTGAGTGGGGATGTACATTAGTACAGCCAATCTGAAAAATAGTATGGAGGTTTCTCAAAAACTAAAAGTAGAATTACATATGAACCAGCAATTTCACTTCTGGGTATACATCCAAAAGAATTGAAATTAATATGTCAAAGAGATATCTGCACTCCCATGTTCATTTCGGCATTTTTCACAATAGCCAAGATGTGCAAAGAACCTAAGTGTCCATTAATGTATAAACAAAGAAAATATGATACATAAACACAGTAGAATACTGTTCAGCCTCAAAAGAGAAGAAAACTCTGTCATTTGGGACAGCACAGATGGAACTGGAGGATACTATGCTCATAAAATAAGCCAGGCACAGAAAAACAAATATTGTTTGATGTCATTTACATATAAAATCTAACGAAGTTGATCTCATAGAAACAGAGAGAAGAAAGGCAGTTACCAGAGACTAGGGGGGAGGAGGAAGGATGGGGAAAGGGAAGATGCTATGGGCCGGCCCGGTGTCGCACTGGAGAGTGCGCTGCTTGGGAGCGCGGTGGTGCTCCTGCAGAGGGTTCGGATCCCATGTGGAGACCGGTTCCCGCTCACTGGCTGAGCACGTGCGGGCGCAGCACCGAGGGTTGCGATCCCGTTGCCGGTCCCCAGTACGGGCACGACACCGAGGATTGCAATCCCATTACCGGTCAGTAAAAAAAAGACAAAAAAAAGGAAAAAAAAAAAAAAAGTTGAGCTTTTTTATCCTTACATTTATAAAAAATGAATTAATGTGTCATGTTTTTCAATTTCAGGTAATACACAGACATGACTCGTTCAAATTTTTTAAAAGGCACAGCATGAGAGAAAACCCTACCATCAGTCAAATTCAGTACATATCTTTTTTTATATAGTTTTTGTTGTTTTGAAAGCTATAGAACATTTCACTACTTGGTGAGAAGAGTAAATATGCTATTCCTATTATACATAGTCATTAAAAAGAGCATATTGTGGGGGCCGGCCCAGTGGCGCACTGGATAGTGCGCCGCTTGGGAAGCGCGGCGGCGCTCCCGCCCGAGGGTTCGGATCCCACGTACAGACCGGTTCCCGCTCACTGGCTGAGCGAGGCGCGGGAGCAGCACCGAGGGTTGCGATCCCGTTGCTGGTCCCCGGTCCGGTGCGGGGGCAACACTGAGGGTTGCGATCCGTTGCCGGACACGGAAAAAGACAAAAAAAAAAAATAGCATATTGTGTATTGCATTTCTTTGTGGAAAAAGTTAATTTCAATTAAAAGAGTATATTTTAATAAATAAATAAACAAATAAATAAATACATATTGTGTATTGCATTTCTTTGTAGAAAAAGTTAATTTCAATTAAAAGAGTATATTTTAATAAATAAATAAACAAATAAATAAATAAATGTGTTATATGTGAGGGCAACACCTTCAAGATCTCCGTTCATAGAAGAATGTAGAATATTTCAAGGACAATTAAATCAAATGAGGTGAAATAAAATAGGATATAATGAACCCCATTTTAGGCAAATGTGATATAAAATTCATGTTATATGGACTTGCTAAATGTAGCAATTGGGATATTTCTTGTAACCTAGCTTAAATTAGGATGTCCTAGAGAAATGATTTAATCTATTAGGAAAAATGAAATCTGTGTTTTCACTTTTCTTGGAAACTGTAAGAAATACTAGGTTATTTGTTGATTATTTGTGTTTTTTCCCCCTGACTTTTTAAAAAAATGACGTAGCAAAACAGAACATTAGTATAGCAGAAATGAGTAATAACTTAGAAATTGTCCAGCATGGGAGGCAAATACAGTTCACCAGTGATTGAAAATGATCAAATATCCCTGATTCAAAATTGGTACAGGAGGACGTGAAGCTTCTCTGAGCTTCTTCAAGACAATCATGAACTCGTTTTTATTTCTATGGCAGATGTTTATTGATTTACATGATGTACCAGGACTGTACTGACATAGGTATAAATGGGGACACAGCTCCCATCCTCAGGGAGCAAGCAGATCGTTGCAATGAAATGTGATACTTTCCACGGCAAGGGAAATACAGCATCCTTTGAAGACACATTCCAGAAGCATCTAACCAAATCCAGAGCATCACCTAAAATCTGACTTTTGGCAGGTGTAAACTAGGAAAGAGATTGGTGGTAAGGTGCTCCAAGAAGCAAAGAGAAGAAAACATGCTAAGGCTGAGAGAGGGTTGGGACCATGCAAATACTGAACACCATTCAGGACGCCCACAGCAGAGAATGGCAGGGAGGCAGGGGCCAGGTACTGAAGGGCTGTGTATGCCACGTGCAGCAGGAACTAACAACTGCTGTTTAGTAAACAAGATATCTGCTGCAACTACTGCTTCTTTACTCTGGAGGAATAACACAGTTCACGTCTGGAGCAACTGATTTTTGTTGTTGTTGTTTAGAAAAACATCATGTTGGATCTATTGGTTGGGAAAGAAAAGGAACAGTGGTCATAGCCTGAGGTGTGAGGGCATGATAAAAAAAGAGTTGAATTGCTCTCCAAAAGAGACCAGACTCCCAGTTTGCATGGACCACCCAGGTGAAGAGGTAGTGGAGGGCAATTGAAATATAGAGTAAAAGGCATGAGGCCAAGTAACCTTTACGACAGTGAGAACTAATGTTCAGTTTCAACTTATTCTAAGTATTATAATCCCTATTGCTACCCACCCCAACTCCAGCAAATGTCAAGTACGGCCTTGCATTAAAGTTACTTTGGAGCAATAAAAGAAATAGGAGCAGGCTGCTCCAGAATAAAGCCCAGCGTGTAGGAAGTACACGGCAATCATGAGGTGAGAAGCAGACAAACCGGGAATTCAATGGGAAAGACAATTATGAAAAAGGCTCACTGTGCCCTTGTGTGCCCTTCAGTTCACTGCATCTTGGGCTGTACTTTTACTACTTGCTTCAGTCTGGTGGGACAGGACACCCACACACACAAGTACCATGAAGTGGGTTCATCACTTATATATAGGCAGCAAGGGAAAACAGAAGCCTGAGATTCAGGGCTAGCTTGTTCCCCAAGGCTCAGGAAAGCTTTGCAGGACAGATGTAATCTCTTCTGCAAGTGCTCTGCTTGTACCAAGCTGAGGGACTCCCAAAAGCAGCCTGCCCTGGCTTTTACATCCCAAAGGAACAAGGTCTCACTGGGTCGAAGGGCTGAAGCAACACCCTGTTTCTAAGAGGGACTGGAACAGAGACCAGGCTGTTTAAGGCAGCTCCTCTTTATCCCAGGATTGACATTCCCAGAACATTCTCCAGTTATTCTTGAGAACTACAAGGAAGAAAGGGAAGAGAACTGGGCTGGTCTGAGGCCACCCAGAAAACGGTACCGCAGGCACCAGGTAAACAGAAAAATCCTAAACCTTCCAAGAATTCTCAGAGATACAAGAAGGGAAATGGCTTTCCTGCGGAATGGAGGTTTAAGCCATTTAAATATTAAATTACAGTGTGATTCCAGAATGTTAGATGACTCGGGCTCCCACACATGTCAGGCACTCCTGTTTCCCATATTAAGGAGTTTGGGCTAAATCCTAATGGAACTGTGAAGCCAGTAAGCAATTTCAAGTAGGTGAGAGACATGACCATTCTGAGTAAATAATAGGCAGAATAGAATTGAACAGGAAGCTTTGAAGGGAATGGGCTGAGTTGGCAAAACTAGGGTCAGGAAAACCTGTTTTACAGGTATCATAGTAATCCAAATAAAAGATGATAGCAGCAAAATCTATGTGTGTTTGTAAAGGGAGATGGGGGCCAGTTGTAGAGAGGTAAAAACGTGGCTAAATAAAACAGTGTGGATTAATGGGTACAAAGTTATGCTGTCTACCCTAAGTGAAGCAATGTACAGCATGTATTGAAACAACAAACTGTACCCCACAAGTGTACATAATAACTGTTTAATTTTTTTTTTAAAGAGAAATACAACCTGACAAATCTTCACCTGTTGAAGAATCAAGAATGATACACAGATCTGTGTTAAGGGGAGTTAACACAGATGTTGGCGATGTCGTTGCTACTCACTAAGACAATAAACAGAAGGCAGGGCAGGTTTTAGAGGTACTAGTATAAATTCTATTTTGAATATGTTGGTTTATAATGTCTGTTCTATGAGACCTTCAAGTGACACATCTAGCAATTGGTTAGTTTAATTGCAATTATTGTCATGGTTTTCCTAAATATTACAACTTGCATACCTATATTACCAAAGTCTAAAATTAATCACTACATTTACCGTCCTTCTTGACATTCAAGAACGTTGCTGACCCATGTACTATGTAAGTTATGTCTTGTAAAGTGAGACTGTGTATCTTTTTGTTATGCTTGCATGATATATCTTTGCCCATCTTTTTACTTTCAACCTACCTATATCATTATGTTTTAAGTGGGTTTCTTGTAGATAGCATATAGCTGAGTCCTATTATTTATACATCATGCCTGTCTCTCTTTTAATTGGTGTATGTAGACTGTTCATATTTAAAGCAGTTATTGACGTGTTAGCTCTGAGTGTGTTTTTTTTTATTATTTACTTTCTGTTTATTCTGTTTTTCATTCCTCTGTCTTTCCTTTCTATCCTTCTTTTGGATTACCTGAATTTTTTAAAATTGAATTTTGATTTATTTATAGTGTTTTTTAATATATCATTTGAACAATATTTTTAGTGGTTACTCTAGATATTACAATATACATGCATACTATACTGGAGTCTCTGGTATCAACATTTTACCACTTCACATAAATTGGAGAAATCTTAGTCTGTATAGGTCACTTACCCACCCTGCTCTGAAAATGTAAATTACTCAAGTATTTTCTCACCATCAGCTAACGTTATCATTTCTGCTTTAACCACCAGACATAATTTTTTTAAACTCATATGGAAAAGGGTAGTCTATTATATTTATCTCTAGTTTTCCATCTTTCTTTGTTCTTTCTTTTTTATTGAAGGCCCAGCCTTATTCTTTTATCATTTCTTTTCTGTTTAGAGAACTTCCTTGAGCCATTGTTTAAGAATAGTTCTACTAGAAACAAATTCTCTTAGTTTTTCATCTGAGAGTATTTGTACCTCCCCTTTATTTCTGAGGAATATTTTGGCTGCTCGTATAATCCAGAGTTGATAGTTCTTTTCTTTCGGCTTTTGTAATATTTTGTTCCATTTCCGTGGCTTCCATGGTTTCAGATGAGAAATCTGCTGTTGCTCAAATTGTTGTTTCTTGCAGGTAAGTTATTATTTTTCTGTAGCCTCTAAACAACTAATTACATCTACAGTGATCCTATTCCCAAGTAAAGTCACATTCTGAGTTACTGGGCGTTAGGACTGCAATGTACAATGTCTAAGAGAGAAGGACACAATTCAACCCATAACCTTTAGCATGTCAGCTCCTTATTTAAGATTTTTTAAATTGTCTTTTCAAGATTTTGTCATTATTTCCAGTGGTATGGGTGGTTTGAATGTCATATCGTTGAAAATAAACCTTTATTATTATTGGTTAATTCATGTATTCATTTAATCATTTATTTACTTAGTCAACAAATTCTTGAGCTCTTGTACTGTGCCGAGAAGTGGTGATAAAATGGTAAATTTTATATGTCAGCATCTAAGAATTTACAACCCATTAAAGGGGTGAAAAAAGGCATATACACATTTAGCCATGATACAAGTTCAAACAAGATCAGATTCATAAGAGTGGTAAAAGAATGTGCTTTGGTGATTTGGAAGATGGAGATTATTTCCACGTTAAAAGAAGTCAGGAAAAGCTTCATGGAGAGAGTAGTGTTTGGTTGACATCTAGAAAAATAAGTAGGAATATGAGAAGAAAAGGGAACTCCTAGCAGAAGAGAGAGATTGAGGATTCTGTTTGCTGCTTTTTTTTTTCATGAATGCTGATCATGCCACCCAACAAGTTTGAATGTTCTTTCAGTGTGGAAAGATGTTAGTGTATCAGAAAAAATGAGCCAGACATTAGAATTAATCAGACGTTAGATTGAATCCCTGTTTTCACATGTAATAGCTCTCTTAACTTCCCTGAGTCAGTTTCCTCACTACCCACCCTACAGGTGGTTGCAAGACTATGAGAAATGAATGCAAAATACTCAGCATTCTACTTATCATTTTCTTTATAGTGACAGGCATGGCTGAACCACTGTGCATGCCATTTGCTTTATAAAGGTCCTTGATCTGTTGACAAGTATAGGCTGAACGTCTCCCCTCTCTGTACCTGCCAAGCTTGGTCCTGGCTCAAGGCTCCATCCACCTTTATAACAGTTCAAAAGGGGCACTTTTTTTCTAATTCAGGTAAAAGAGCAATAAAGATTTGCCACAGCTTTTGGCACAAGATGTGTATAGTGTAAGGCCAAATACATTGTTGTTTCTAATTGACTTCATAGTAAAAGCACTCATGATAAAGAGCACGGTACCTTATGACTATCTCCAAAACCCTGTGCATTTTGTTCACAATCTGTTTTTTTTTTCCTGATTAAAAATATCATGAAATCATACCTCATATAGTTATTTTTTGGTTGCAACCCTAGAATCTGAGACAAAATACAAGAATCAAGGGATGACTTTTATATCATACCTCAGCATTCTTCAACCGTGAGGAAAAAAATGAAGAGGTCTGTGGTAAAGTGTGCACGATTGTGAATGGTGTCAAGACATGTAATATAGAGAGAAGTGCAATCATTGCAACTGTTTGAAGAGATAACTAATTATAATGGGTAATGCTATATGGTTCAGCTAATCTGATTAAGAAAGTAGCTGTTTGAAGCATGAGGAAAAAAATGAAGAGGTCTGTGGTAAAGTGTGCATGATTGTGAATGGTGTCAAGACATGTAATATAGAGAGAAGTGCAATCATTGCAACTGTTTGAAGAGATAACAAATTATAATGGGTAATGCTATATGGTTCAGCTAATCTGATTAAGAAAGTAGCTGTTTGAAG
>NW_007728882.1:123020-124973 GCF_000696425.1 Galeopterus variegatus | reverse complement strand
AATTATAATGGGTAATGCTATATGGTTCAGCTAATCTGATTAAGAAAGTAGCTGTTTGAAGCTGTTGATGTACATCTGAAATAGTCAAGTGATGTAAATGAGATTGAAATGTCCATAGAAATTCTTACATGTATGTATAAAAGTGGGGTCTCTGTCCAATCTCTCCAGGCCACCATCTCTCCAATCTTAGTCTCCTCACTTCTGAATCTTCATGACCCTGTCACATAGTGGAGAAGAATCCTAGTTCTAGAACTAAAATGATCTGGACTCCAGTCCTGACTGGATACCTGCAAGCAGTGTTATTTAACCTCTGTCAGCATCAGTTACCACCTAGACAGGGCTGCTGTGACAATTAAATGAGATAATACAAACCACTTAGTGGGATTGCTTGGCATGTAATAATCTCTCAATAATTAGCAGCTATTACTATTACCTGATATTCTTTACTAATTTCCTCATTGTATCAGACCTATTTGCACATTTATGGTACCTTTACCTTCTCTAACCACCTAGAATCCACCACTATTTTAAAACCATACTGAAATCATGGCTAGTGTGGTCAGAGTCATGAGGCCTAGGCCCAGTTTTGAATCTCTAACACTGTTGTTGTTACATGAAGTAGCCATAACATATATTTACAGGAGAAAGAGGGTAGCCAAGAGGGAGAAAAAGAGGGAAAGAGAAGAAAACAGACATATTAAAACAAGTAAACATGTGAAAGTTACAAAAACAATGTGAGTCGAAGGCTATATGGATAATCAAAGACCTGAGCTGAGGAAAAGCTGCCAAAGTTCATACACACCCAAGTCAGCCACTAGTAACTCACTTGCCACAATGAATGTAGATTAATAGCCAATAATAAGCATTGAATAAATGCTTCCTTAAGCTATGACCTGTACTCTCCATCAAAGATAAATATAATAATATAAAAATATATTGGCAAGAATTTTAACCAATATAATATGATCTACTGTGTATTCTTCATCAAGTACAAAGAACTGAGGACAATTGTTGATAATGGTTGTCTGCATAATTTTCAACATATCAGACACATGCATGATAAGCTAGAAAAGTGATGAAATACGTATTGTCTGTCCCGAAGTTTAACACTTCCAATTTACCATATTACAATGGGACTTGAAGGATGAATATGTCTTTGCTTCTGATCTGAAAGATAACTTATGTTGAATTTATCTGAAACAAAAATAAAAGGCAATTTCAACTTTCACTCTAAGCTAGTTTCTTGGACCTCCAATCAAAGATAAAAATTCTTAAAATAAGCCAGAGTGGATAGCGGTGAAGAGCAAACCGAGCTATATTAAATTCCTGGATCTGCATGTACTAATTATAGAGAGTGAAAATTATAAGGCCAGCCTCAGAGATGGGTAGTTTAAATTAAATTATGTGTGACTAGCTTAGCATGGTGTCTGACATGTTGTAAGCATCCAGTAAATAGTAACAATTGTTCTGCCACCAAAATTAGCAGCAATAGTGGTAGCATTCAGATAAGTGGTACTAAAGACAAGCCTCAGACAGGAATATTAAAAAAAATAAAATAAGAAGACAATCATTAAAATGTGATCCCCTAGAGACAGGGCTACTGGTCTATTTTGCTCACTCCTGTATCTCCTGAACTAGAACATCTCTGACCAAGGACAAATGCTTAATAAATATTTGTTGAATTAATTAATAAAGAGCTCTAAGAAATTACATTCCAACAGAGCCCTTAGGCACTGGAAAAATATCATGTGTCTGTTTGTTTCCTTCATCCTGCCACTGTGTTCTCTGCTGAGATGTTGGTCATAGTTGGGAAGTAGGAGCCAACCTGCTTAAAGGTTTTCAAATATAAAAACAGAATTTTCTTTACAGTAAAAACTATCCAGCCAAGGAGTTCTCATGTTTCTTTAGTCATCTAAATGGAAACTATTTTAGTCATGTTGGACAGAAAGCAAA
>NW_007728882.1:121713-122066 GCF_000696425.1 Galeopterus variegatus | reverse complement strand
TCTCATGTTTCTTTAGTCATCTAAATGGAAACTATTTTAGTCATGTTGGACAGAAAGCAAAGTCAGTGCCGAGAGCAAAAATCTTGGGTACTAAATAATTGGCTCTGGTCTCACTCACTAGCTGTGTGGCCTTGAGGTTGTTGCTATAATTAACAAATGTAACTCAAGCATCTACGTGTGTTATAAGAAGCCAGAGATATATTCAACAAGAAAGGGAAATAAAGTTATGAAACAGTGAGTGGGTTTTCTCTCTAGTAAAGAGAAATAACCCCTGATTTGTCTACACCACAAGATTTTCAAAAAGATCAAATCAAAGCACTTGATAATGATCACTATATGAAACAAAACAAAAA
>NW_007728882.1:120325-120653 GCF_000696425.1 Galeopterus variegatus | reverse complement strand
TGCTCTATTTTTAATTTTAAAAAACTCTTCATCCTCTTAGACCACAAATTAATTTCTTGGAGCTATTGTTGAAAGGACATGTAAGTTGAAAGGACATGTCAGAATATCACAGCACCAAATTCATACCAACAATATCTAGATGACACAGCAAATCCCCCCAGGTTCTGAAGCAATTACTGCATGCAGAGCTGTGCTTCCAGACCCTAATACATAGATAGGTTCAGGGAGTGACCCACACTCACATGGCTGTCTCCACCCACAAACCTTAAGTGAAGACTTAGTGCTGGCTGAGAAAAAGAAAATATTTTTGGTTTCAGTTCTTCCAGGA
>NW_007728882.1:104869-120292 GCF_000696425.1 Galeopterus variegatus | reverse complement strand
TGCTCTATTTTTAATTTTAAAAAACTCTTCATCCTCTTAGACCACAAATTAATTTCTTGGAACTATTGTTGAAAGGACATGTAAGTTGAAAGGACATGTCAGAATATCACAGTACCAAATTCATACCAACAATATCTAGATGACACAGCAAATCCCCCCAGGTTCTGAAGCAATTACTGCATGCAGAGCTGTGCTTCCAGACCCTAATACATAGGTTCAGGGAGTGACCCACACTCACATGGCTGTCTCCACCCACAAACCTTAAAGTGAAGACTTAGTGCTGGCTGAGAAAAAGAAAATATTTTTGGTTTCAGTTCTTCCAGGATGCTATTCTTTCTTTCCCAGTGTCATGATATAAAACTAGCAAGGAGAGATCTTCTATTGAGGGGTTGATTGTGAACATCTGATTGCTTGAAAGAAAAAGAAACATGCATCTATCATATAATCTCCCTAGGAATGGCATTTGGGACTATCCTGACTTCTTACAAGAATTAAACAATTGCAATTACTCTTAGCATCTGTTTCTTTAAAATTCTATCTCCATTTTGACCTGTATGTTTCAGAAACCAAAACTGAACTGTGTGGACTCTGTCTAGTGCAATCTTTTGTGAGGAGGTTTCTCCACATTTGTAACTTTCATAACAGCAGCTATGGAAACCAAGTTCATTGTCTTGTTTCTCTGGGCTGTTTTCACCCCCCAGCAAGATTCCAAGGCATGTTTTATTCTTTTGTGTTAGTGGCTACTGATCTTACCTCTTGCTCTTGGGTTTCATAGGCTTAGGCAGCTTATCTCTTAAGGGTAGTTTTCCCTATTCTCTACATCTGTGTAAGTTTAGAATCACCTTCAGCAAATTTATGAACTTCCAAAACCATGCATGCCTCTGGAAGCCAGTAAAAATCAATATGCCCCAGACCATATGCCTTTCCTACAAATCTTCTCATCCCTTAACTTTTAAATTTTCTAGGCTTTGACTAACTTGTATTCTTTTCCTAGCAGAAAATTTTTTCTTTCCATTTTCTACCACAGCAGGATGTGTCTCCAAGAGCTCTGGTTCCTCTATTTTTCTCTTCCTCATTCTCAGCAGATGAGTGAGGTTTAAACAATTTTAACCTACTTTCCAGATTGTTTCCCTTTCTTCTTAACTGTATTTGGAGCTAACCCCGTTCGGTGCATTGCTCTGCTTTTCTTCTTTTCTCTTTGCTCTTGGGCCAAGCATACATGTCTCCAGATTCTCTCTTGTGTTCCCAGCATGAGACACATGAATTCAGTCAGTTCCGGATCTGCCAACAATAAATGCAGCTCACCACCCAGGAGGTAACTTCCCAGAAGTCTACAGCAAATTCAGGCCTAGTTTCTATCTTGTTGACCTTTCTGGCTAAAATTTAGTTTGCTATCTTCACAAAAATCAACTACATTGTATATTGATAAAATTTTTAAAAATTTAAAAAATAAATTATTAGATAATAAAATAAAAATAAAATAAAATTTAGTATGCTATCTTCCCTGAACCTCTCCATTCCATATATTTCCTAGCCATGTCCCCTCATAGCAAATACCTGTTCTCCAACAAATAGTTGCACTTTCTTGAAAAGTTATTAAAATATACTACACTGATATTGGTCTTAACAATCTGACCAAATCTCAGGTAACCTCTTCATGCATTGTCTGTCCCAAGTGTTAGGATGGTTCCCCATCTGCTGTTATGATTGGCTCCCTGCATCATGCTAAGAGAAGGTTCTCGATAGTACCCATGGCAGTCCTCTTCTTGGAAAACATTCTGGTTCACCCTCTGATAATGTATTGCTTATCAAGTCTAAAATGTAGGGAAATGAATACAGACTCTCAGTAACAACTAAATTATCCCCTTTGTTTTTAGTTCTACCTTTGAAAGCAGTTAAACATGGGTGCACATCCTTTCCCATCCATATCTGAGCCCTATAAGTTCTAATCTTTTAATTAAGAAAATTCCTCTCTTGCTCCATTTCAATCAACATATATTCTTTAATTTTTTTCTTTCACTTTTCTACTGTTCCTCTCTGACTCAACAACAAAACTTGTTTTTTTAAAACTAATTCTGCTTGAAAATATCTGACCAAACCTGAATCTTAAAAACAGTCTGTTCCAGACATAAGATGTTTTAATGGTTTTTTTCCCCTTTCATAGGCATTTCATGTCAATCCACCAAGATGACATATGAGGGGACTTCAAAAGTTTGTGAAAAAATGTAATTAAAGGATAAAAATAAAAATAGAAACCTTATTTCTCCACATAAGCTCCATCAAGTTCAAGAAATTTTTCTAAGCAGTGATACCAACCATTTAGTCTATTCCTAAATAACTGACGGTCCTGGAAATTTAACCATGTCAATGCAGTCTTTTTTTACATTATTAACTAAAGAAGAATAGATGCCCTTTAAAGATTTTTTGAGGGCCGACCCATGGCTCACTCGGGAGAGTGCGGCGCTGGGAGCGCAGCGGTGCTCCCTCCGCGGTTTCGGATCCTATATAGGGATGGCCGGTTTGCTCACTGGCTGAGCGCGGTGTGGGCGACACCAAGCCAAGGGTTGCGATCCCCTTACCGGTCACAAAAAAAAAAAAAAGATTTTTTGAGACTAGAAAACAAAAATCAGTCAGAAGCAGCCAAATCAGGACTGAACAGTGGATACCTAATGATTTCCCATCAAAACTCTTACACAATTGCCCTCATTTCACAGTAAGAATTAGCAAGACCATTACTGTGGTTGAGAGGAACTCTCTGGTGAAGCTTTCCCGGGTTCTTTTCTGCTAAAGCTTTGGCTAACTTTCTCAAAACACTTTTATAATAAACAGATGTTATTGTTCTTTTGTCCTACAGAAAGTCAACAAGCAAAATGCCTTCAGTACCTCAAAACAGGCTGCCATGACCTTTGCTCTTAACTGGCTCGGTTTTGCTTTGACTGGACCACTTCCACCTCTTGGTAGTCATCGCTTTGTTCTTTTTCTTCAGTATTGTACTCATAGATCCACGTTCCAGCTCCTGTTAGAATTCTTCAAAGACATGCTTCAGGGTCTTGATCCCATTTGTTTAAAATTTCCATTGAAAGCTGTGCTCTTGTCCGCAGCTGATATGGGTACAAGTTTCCATCAAGTGGAAAGTCTGCTCAACTGTAATTTTTCAGTCAGAATTCTGTGAGCTAAACCAATTGAGATGTCTGTGTTGGCTATTGTTTCTGTTGTTAATCATTGGTTCTCTTCAATTAGGGCACAAACATTAATTTTGTCCTTATGAATTGACGTGGATTATCTGCTCATGTTCAACATTGTCTCATTCCTTCTTAAAATGAGTTATCCATTTGTAAACTTCTGATTTCTTTGGGGCATTGTCCTCATAAACTTTTTATAAAGTATTGATGATTTCGCCATTCTTTTACGCCGTCTTCACCATAAATTTCATGTTTGCTTTTGCTTCAATCTTAACAGAATCCATATTGCTCTGATAGGGGCTCTTTTCAAACCGATGTCTCATCCTTCTTAGTGCCTCAAACCAGATCCTGTTCAGACATGGTATAACAACTTAGTATGGGTTTATTTTACTGCAAAAAGAATTGTAATCCATGCCTCGTTTTACATGATATCAATTTTCCATGAATGTTTTCAAGATTCCTCGTATTGTCGATATAGGAGGAAATCCTATTCCTTTTTATCTGCTCATTGATTAAAGCTGCAACATATCTCTGTAATTGATCTTAGTATTGGTCTCTGAAACCCACACTCATATTCAGGGCTTATGAAGGGAACAACCTAGAACGAACTTAAGACCATGTGGATAGGAGTGACTCTAAAAGCTGAATGAATTCATGTCTCCACAGTTCCCTCTTTTTTCTGGATGNGTGCCTCAAACCAGATCCTGTTCAGACATGGTATAACAACTTAGTATGGGTTTATTTTACTGCAAAAAGAATTGTAATCCATGCCTCGTTTTACATGATATCAATTTTCCATGAATGTTTTCAAGATTCCTCGTATTGTCGATATAGGAGGAAATCCTATTCCTTTTTATCTGCTCATTGATTAAAGCTGCAACATATCTCTGTAATTGATCTTAGTATTGGTCTCTGAAACCCACACTCATATTCAGGGCTTATGAAGGGAACAACCTAGAACGAACTTAAGACCATGTGGATAGGAGTGACTCTAAAAGCTGAATGAATTCATGTCTCCACAGTTCCCTCTTTTTTCTGGATGAAATTCAAAACAAAACAGACAAAATTTGGGAATATAGACCTAGTACTCTTTGTCAAAGCCCCTGTGTTAATAATCCAAAGGCCAAACACCAGATATTAATGTTCTGTATGTGCAATTTAGCTGCTTTTTTGTAACTTGAAGTTCTAGTAATATAATGGCAGCCTGTCACTGTAATGCCATTGCATTCACACACAATTTACTGCAAATTACTGCAAATTACCAGGCAAGTGGATTGCCAAAGCTTGGCGTGTCAGCTCTGAGCAAATACTCAGACTTTCCATAAGGTAACTTTCTAACTTAAGAGCATAAAGAGAATGAGGATGTTTAATGGCCAAATTCTACTACTCGCACTTCTTCCTGTTTTCTATCTAGAAATCTGGTAAACAGAAGTGTTAAATGATGAACTTGTACTTGAGATTGCTACTTGAGCCTGGCATACAATGGAGCATCCTCTCTACCCCCCACCTAAGTGAAGCAGCTGGACCTACAGGCAGGCCTACCTTGACTTAGGTGGTGTGAAAGTTAATTCTAGGTGTCAACTTGGTTAGATGAAGGAATGCTGAGAAACCTGGTAAAGCAATCTTTTCAGGTGTGTCCATGAGGGTGTTTCCAGCAGAGATTAGTATGAGAGTCTCAGTGGCTTGGGTGGAAAAGACCCATCTTCAGTGTGGGTGGGAACCATCCAATATACTGGGGGTCCAGAGAGAACAAAAGAGAGGAAAGAGGTGAAGCTCTCTCTCTCTCTCAATCCGCTGGAGCTGGGATACACTCTTCTCTCCTGTCTGTGGACATCAGAGCTTGAGACTCTTCAGCTTTTGGGTTCCAGAACTTAGACCAAGGACACCATCAACTTCCCTGGTTTTGAGGCCTTTGGACTTGCACTGAGCCACACTACCGCCATCCAGTTTATAGATGGCCTATTGGGGGGCTTTTCTTCATAGCCACGTGAACTAATAACTCCCCTAATCAATCCCTCTCATATAATTATAACATATCCTATTGATTCTGTCTCTCTGGAGAACCCTAACTAATACAGGTGGTCTTGGACAAAAGCTGAAACAGGCTGTTTTCCCACAGTGGGAATAGAACCAGCTCAGATGAGGTCAATTCATTGAAAAACAAAGCAAAAAAGAACCCACTGCCCTTCTGTTTCAAGAGGTTGTCAAGGAAAGAGAATTTAGTTCTAAGGGAATGGTTCTTCATGTGTGGTCCCTAGTTAAACATACTAAGCACCACCTGGCAACTTGTTAGAAATACAAATTTATTGAGCCCTTACCCAGACCCACCAAATCAGAACCTCTAAGCATGGGATCCAGCAGTCTTTGGTTTAACAAGCCTCCAGGTGATTCTCATGCACACCAAAATTTGAGAACCATTGGGCTAATCAAGGCCACAATCATGCTAATCATGTTAGCTGCTTCCACACAAGTAAAAAAGAACAAACAGGGAAAAAAGGAACCAACTCTGAGACTTCCCTACACAGAGAGAGAGAGAGAGAGAAGTCCTTTTATCTGTGTTGTATACCAGATATCATATATTTTCCTTCCTATTAGGTGATTTTGCAGCAGCATAAAAAGATGAGAAATAGTTATTTGGAAGCAATTCTGAATTATTGAATTGGTCTTTTCACTGCTGCCTGTCCTTCCCATTGTTACCAGGGCTACTTTTCTAAAAATCAAATTAAGTATTCCACCTTACTCGAAGATTGTGGTTAGCTACTTGTCTCCTATGGTAAAGTCTAAGCTATCTGGATAGAAAACAAAGCCAATCACAATCTTGCCTTAAAACATCTTCTCAGCCTAATGTGAGCACATCTTAAATTCTATGCTTCCAATGCAGTAAGCAGCTTTGAATAAAGAAGCAGAAGAAAGAAAGCAACAACATCCTCTATAGCAGTTTCTTCTATCAGAAGCCCCAGGAAGCAGGTTAGGAATGCAAATGTTCAGGTTCATCCCCAGAGATTTTGCTACAGCAGTGCTGGAATAGAACCATGCATCTGCATTTTGTCAAGAGCCTCAGGTAAGTCAGCTGCAGGTGTCTGTAGATCACCCGCTGAGAAATCCTGCTCTACATATATAATAACGTGTGATGCCTGGCATATACCAGACCTTAAGCAAGGGCCTATTAACTAATGAGTAATGCCATAGGAATAGTTTCCATTTTCATATATTCCCACTTTATAAAACTCTCTCACCTCCCTCATCAAAACATTCCAATGCAAATGCATGCAATTTTTATTTTTTGCATATATACAACATACAGCGATGACAAATAGAAAGATTCCATACCATTTTTTACTGAGGTGTCTAGTACTTAAATGACTTAAAACTTGAAAGCTAGGGACTCCAGAGATAGTACAGCATTGTGCATGAAGGAGCAAAGTCAGTAGGATTCCAGGCACACCAATAGATCTGCTTTCATTAATGTATTCATTTGGGCTCCTTTCCCAAGGCGGGTTTCCATGTCTAACTTTAGATGGCTGTTCAGGGCTGCTCAGTCAAAGAACAGCCGTGATCACTCCTTCTCTTAATTTTGCCATTAACTTTTTTTTTCCTCTGCAAAGTCTCAGAACAAATAGGTTCTGTTTGCATGAATAATGTAACATGTTTCCAGGTACAAAGAAAAAGCCTAAGTCTGCACAGCTGCAAAAGAAAACTTCAAGATCCATTTCCAATGTTTTACCTGCATCAAAGGACTTAGGGTCCATTTGGGAAAATATTTTTTGTTATTGTTGTTAATCTTTTGAAATTATTTCTCTTCCACACTCAAACTCAACATTTTAAATAGTTCCACTTCATCAAACCAAAGATGTACTTTTTGGTAATGGACTGGGAGTCAGAAGACGGGATTCTAGTACTGGGCTTGCTACAGCTGCTGCATTACTGCAGGCAAAACATTTAACTCCTCTGAGACTCAGTTTTCCTATCAGCAAAATAGGTCAAATGAGGAGAATTGGGTGGTCTCTAACATCCTTCTGCTCTAAATAGTGAAGAAAGGAGATATGAAATGATATCTTCAAATGCAGGCAGTGTGAGGCAGATCTTATTCTAATGTAGACAATGTTATTCATAGATCTTTCACTACTCTGACAATAATTTTAAGCTGAGATATTTTTGCACATGCAAAAAGATTTTAAAAGTTGATGAAGGGGAGTGTAATGGAATTAGAAGAATTTAACTACCAGAGTAAAGTTTTTTAGGAATTTCCTTTCTGGGCTGGCCAATTAGCTCACTTGATTAGAGCATGGTGTCCAATAACACCAAGGTCAGGGGTTTGGATCCCCTTATCAACCAGACCCCAAAGGGGGGGAAAAAAGTTTGCCATTTAGCATATTGTGCAGGAGTTGGGAGCAGTAGACCTTATTAAGTCTTTGCTGTGATCTGGATGTAAGTGTCCCCTCCACCCCCACCAAATTCATGTTTTGAAACCTAATTACTAATGTGATGTTATTAGGAGGTGGAGCTGTTGGGGAAGTATTAGGTAATGAGGGCAGAGCCCTCATAAGTGAGATCTGTGCCCTTATGCAAGAGACTCCAGAGAGCTTCCTTACCCCTTCCAGCTCTTCTTCACAAGAAGAAGGCACCATCTATGAACCAGGAAATGAGCTCTTGCCAGACACCAAATCTACTGGCACCTTGATCTTGGACTTCCCAGCCTCTGGAACTGTGAGCAATAGATTTCTGTTGCTTATAAGCCACCCTGTCTATGGCATTTTGTTATGGCAGCCTGAATGAACTAAGACAGTCCCTACTCTCATTCTCATTTCAAAAGAAAGTGTTGAGGCTTATCTTGGATATGGAAACTCTGTCACCTGGGATGAAAATATAACCAAGAATTAAAAGACCCTGGAGTCAGTGTTTGCTGACCAAGAGTGTGAATATTTGACTCTCTGTTTATGCTGTTAATGGCAGATTGGATGACACTGTGCAGAAACTGTTCTATTTTACTTTACCAGGCTGTACTATTGCAGGTAATTAAGATTCACTGCCTAATTAACTTCAAATGGCTATACAGAGAGTAACATAATTCCGTTATTTTCTAAACATCAAGGTTTATCTATATAGTAAAAACAAAATTATGTTCAATAGATGGTCTTACTATTTGTTCATGTTAATATTGTGCCATCCTCTTAGGATTGCAGGATATTCATGCCATGCCCTCCGTTTACAAAGAGGGGACAAGAGGGTCCCAGAGGTTAATGACTACAGCAGGTCTCATAGCTATTGGTGACAAAGACAGGTCTTGAAAAACTCTCATGGTAAATTAGTGATCTTTCAAATTAGTCATTGAAAGGATGACTAATTCATCCTATATTCATTTTCATAGAGAGAAATGAATTCTATTTTATTATCCATGGTTTATTGAGCAATTCGGGATCAAGGGCATTTTTCACATTGAGCAGTAGTGGGACAGGGTTCGTAAGAAAGGAGAGAGATTCCTTTTCTTTTATTTTACTCAAATATGATTTGTGTATTTTTGACAATATCCAACAAGGCAAGCTAAATCTGAGCACTATTACTCATGAAAAGATGATTTTCAAAGACACAATGTAGGAATAAATTAAATCAAAAAAGGTATTGCCCAGGGTTTATTGGGCTCTGAACAATTTGTAACACGGCAAGGCACAGTAAGCAATGCCTCTTTGGGGATATTGAATGGGGCCTGGTTTGCCGCAGAGTTAAGTTTCAGGACCTGGGGCTACCTCTGCAGAGGAGCCCCCCGGAGGGGCCAGGAGTGCAAAGGGCCAGGGAATTGAATATAAAAGCCATTTTCCAAGGGTGCCCAGTATGGGGGAAAATGAATTCAGGTGCAAGGAGTGTCTTCCAGCCAGTAGTAGGGGACAAAGTTCAAATGTCAGAAGCCAGGTAGATCCTGGAAATAAATGAAATTTGAAAAAATCAAGTTTGTCACTAAACCCAAAGTCTGTGGTTTATTTACAGCCTCCTGGCCTCCTGAGTTTGCCACCTGAATGAATGTATAGATGGATGGAGACAGATTATCTCAAGTTTGTCACTAAACCCAAAGTCTGTGGTTTATTTATAGCCTCCTGGCCTCCTGAGTTTGCCACCTGAATGAATGTATAGATGGATGGAGACAGATTATCTATCAGAATATTATTTTTTTCTTCTCCTTTTTCAAGACAATGGTTACAAATCATATCACAATATTGGGGGGAAAGACAGTCACTTTGGAATGCCAAGAGTGGCCTACTCAGAAGGGTGGTCATTAGATTTATCCTCTTGAGAAAGCATACCTGATGGGCCCCTTTGTATATTAAAGTTTTCAAAAGAAAACTCANCTCTTGAGAAAGCATACCTGATGGGCCCCTTTGTATATTAAAGTTTTCAAAAGAAAACTCAATCCAGGAAGGGAATGGGGTAGAGAATCTGGGGTCCTGATGTAACAAAAGCCTGAACGTGACTTAGCTCAGCCATTTGGAGAGAGAGCCATGTTGGAAAGCTAAAAAGGTTGATTGATAGAGCTAAAACTCTTTGTTTTTGTTTTCTGACCTGATGACATGAGAAACCATATATAATAGCACTGGCAGTGAACCCAGTCTCTGACCTGGGTAAGCCGTCAGTGACCATGCTCCTGATAGCTCAAGTCTTCTGCTGGAGAGGCCTGCCCATCACCCCCTACACACTATCTAGCATTCCTAATGTACCATGCCCAATAAGTAGCAGCATTACCACTGGCCAGCCTCAGCCTAAATCTCTGCAGAGTGACCTTTAAATCAAAGTGCTCTTGCCAGTTTGACTGTCACCTCTCACATAAGTACAACACTGAGCACCAGGCAGCCCCAAACTGAAGACTCTTTGCAGCATAAGTCAATAATGTCCCGAGTCTGTGACCACTGTAGAAGAAGGACTTGGAACAGTTATCGTGCTTCGATGCAATTCATTAACATCACCTCCTTCTCAGCCACCACTTTGCCAAGCAGAAATGAACTCCCCTCTCCCCCCACACGCACCCACAAAACCCAGTATAGGGAGGAGAAAGACCTTGTATGGGAGGGCTGAAAAATCATCAGAGCTTTTGTTCCTTATTGATGGGAGTGTGTGTGTGTGTGTGTGTGTGTGTGTGTGTGTGTGTGTGTGTGTATTCCAGGAAGGGAATGGGGTAGAGAATCTGGGGTCCTGATGTAACAAAAGCCTGAACATGACTTAGCTCAGCCATTTGGAGAGAGAGCCATGTTGGAAAGCTAAAAAGGTTGATTGATAGAGCTAAAACTCTTCGTTTTTGTTTTCTGACCTGATGACATGAGAAACCATATATAATAGCACTGGCAGTGAACCAGTCTCTGACCTGGGTAAGCCGTCCGTGACCATGCTCCTGATAGCTCAAGTCTTCTGCTGGAGAGGCCTGCCCATCACCCCCTACACACGATCTAGCATTCCTAATGTACCATGCCCAATAAGTAGCAGCATTACCACTGGCCAGCCTCAGCCTAAATCTCTGCAGAGTGACCTTTAAATCAAAGTGCTCTTGCCAGTTTGACTGTCACCTCTCTCCTAAGTACAACACTGAGCACCAGGCAGCCCCAAACTGAAGACTCTTTGCAGCATAAGTCAATGATGTCCCGAGTCTGTGACCACTGTAGAAGAAGGACTTGGAACAGTTATCGTGCTTCAATGCAATTCATTAACATCACCTCCTTCTCAGCCACCACTTTGCCAAGCAGAAATAAACTCCCCTCTCCCCCACACGCACCCACAAAACCCAGTATAGGGAGGAGAAAGACACTTGTATGGGAGGGCTGAAAAATCATCAGAGCTTTTGTTCATTATTGATGGGAAAGTGTGTGGGGGGGGGAGTGGGGGGGAGGGATTTAGCATTTTTATTCTAGAGACAGAATGGGCATGAAAAGTTCATCCCTTTACCATGTAGTGGGCACCCTGTTCCAGAATGAATAAATTAATTTATGGATGAATGAATTAATTATAGATATTTTGTCCTGCTTTAAAGACACTATTAGGGAATATTTGTCCTTGACTTTAACCATTTCTGTTTCTGCAAGAAGTAATTTTAGCACCACTAGCTGCTGTTAGCCTTAGCTATGACCTCAGAAAACTTTTATCAAATGCAAGCTGATTGGATCTGAGCTATTTCCTAAAGATGCAGAAGGTAAAGCCTGCAGCCCACAGTCCCCATAACAAGATTACTATGAGCTTGTCCTGTATTACTGATGTGGGGACTCAATGCTTAAACTCAGGTTTGGTGCCAGTTGGAAAGGGCATGTTGAATAAATAGCATGTCCTGGACTAACTAACAAGAGACCCAGCACACCCCCACTTACTACCTATGAAACCTGAGCAGGAAAGTGGGGAAGAGTCTTGTCCCAAAGCCTAGCCCATGGTAGGAACTTGATAAAGCAAAGAGGAGAGAATAGAGAGGTGAAGATGGAGAAAAAAACTGATGGTCTCCCTCATGAACTAGCTGTGACCACCCCACACTATGATGCAGTGAAGATGCTTTGTAAACTTCACACTACTGTCTAAGTTTAAGAGTGCTGTGGGATTAAAATTAGCCCCCAAATGCCCCAATTTGAAGTTTAGTAAAAAAAATTAACAGTCTCTTCTGGAAGGATCCACACAGGATTTTACTATATGGAACCAGACCCCATGTGCTGGGTCACAGCTCTCTTCTTTGGCCTTGGGACACCAGCCGTTGTTTTCCTCGGGTCCCTTAGGGCCAGGCTCTCCTGAGAGGTAAACCTCATGGTGGCACAACAAGTTCACAAGTCACCTGTTTACACTTGAGTCCCAGGAATAATATCCAAGATAGGACCATGACTGGGTGGGAGGTGGCAATGGGATGCAGTACCAGGTCCGGACTACCAGTGCCTAAGTGCACTCGCATTCCTTAATTAATCTTTAAATAGAAGCATGTTCTTAACCCATTTAGGCTTTAGACAGTATGGTCGAGTTGCCAAGAGAACAGATTCTACAACCTGACTGCCTGAGTTCAAATCACGGCATTGCTTCTTTCTAGCTCTAAACCTCAACAAGCCACCTAACTTCTCTATGGAAGTGGAGATAACAGTACCTACTTGTCAGATTGTGGATAAGGCACTGAGGAGGGTAACAGGTACAGACAAGGACTTGGTAATTGTTTGCTTTCATGATTCCCTCCAATTGTGCTCAGGTCAAACTTGAATCAAAATCAAGTCACTATTAACAGAATAGGCATTGGTTAAGTGTTAGGCATGTCCATGTCTGATATCTCATCTCAGAGAGCTCAGACTTCACAATTACTCTGAGAGAAAGAAGTTATTTTCCTTGTTATAGACATGAAAACAAGTTCTAATCGTGTTTAATGTGGCACAGCTGATAGATACAGGAGTCTGGAGTCAACCCAGGCCTGCTTCTTGGAAAACAGCACAAGCAAGAGGCATGTTTACTAACATAGATATCCAAAAATCAGGGAGATCTGTGCAGACAACACAGTAGTTTTGGAAGGAGGTCGGTGCCTGACTCCAACAGCATTCTGAAAACAAAATAGCAGATTGAGACAGGACATGGCACCTTAACCACAGAGGCAGGTAAGAGTGCCTAAAGCCTTGGTCACAAGGTATGACAGCTATAGACAGGTAATTCTTAGGAAACTTTTAAAAAAATATTGCTCTTAATCTTTAATTAAAGATAAAAGCTGAAAGCTCAAGCATCTTTTATTTAAAAATGCCCTTCAGACTTTCCCCCAACTGAGCTGGAAAATATCCAACTCAAAACCCTCAAAACATCTGGGGACGTCAGATGCTCATATTTTTGCTGAACATCAAGGGATAAGGATCCTGTCTTTAATGAAGGTTTGATGATGTCTGTGAACTTGAGTCCCATCAGGAGCAATGCCCCAGTGAGGATCTCTCCCCCTTCTCGGATGGTGGATTAGGTGTTCAGAGGCTGGCTCTGGCAGTCTTAGAAAGAAGCAGTGGGATTAATCCCTGGGCCTCATCAGTATCCCTCACTGACTTCTCTGGTGAAGCCCTCTGCCATGCTGATGGGAGAAGATATTCCGATTCTGTGTTTTATATACTTACTTGTGTCCTAGGGTTCTGGTTCAGGGAATGCCACTCTTCTGCTTCCCCTCTTTGCTGGAAGAAACACAAACCCAATATGCTTTAACTTCACTTTTTTTTTTCCTTTTTGTCTTTTTTTCATGACCAGTAACAGGATCGCAACCCTCGGTGTCGCGCCCGCACCACGCTCAACCAGTGAGCGGACCGATCTCTATATGGGATCCGAACCCTCGGCGGGAGCGCCGCCGCGCTCCCAAGCACCGCACTCTACTGAGTGCGCCACCGGGCCGGCCCATAACTTCACTTTTTAATAGGAAGAAGATCATTGCCAATTATGTATCTGAAAGTACTTTGTTAAGAAAAAAGTAAAGCATTATGCAAATGTATAAGGAATGATGGTGTCAACGGTTATAAAGATAAAACACTACACAGCCAAGAAAAAAATCAGGAAAACAAAACCTAAATTTTAACAATGGTAGTAGGTTAAGTAAATTATGATTTATCTATAGGATAGAAGGCTAAACGGACATTGAAAACCATTTTATGGAGAATTTTCATGATGAAAGAAGATGCTTAAGGTATAATGTTATATAAAATCACACAGTGTATGCCTGCAGGTAAGCTAAATGGATGGATGGACAGATGGATGAAGGAAGATAGAGACAATGTGAGGGAAGAGGGAAGAAAAAAGAAATTACAGCAATATATGAAAAGGATTTACTCAGAGTGGACATACCATGAATGGGTTTTCTTTTCTTTTTTATTTTGATTTCTTTAGTTCTGCCCTGTCTTGTTCTAAAAGCAATTTAAAATTGTTAAGAAAATACATGCAAGATAAAATTAAATTTGAGAAAATATAAACAAGTGAGGGATGAATATAAGAAAGATAAGATATACCTTATCTTATCTTTCTTAGGAGGGTGGCTGGTAGATGAAGGATGTTCTGAGAAGCCCTACATATTAGATAGAGATTGACCATAAATTCACCCCTAAGCTTTCTTTCCACCAGCTCAGAAAGAGAGACACAATAGACTATGTGACTCATGAGGACAAAATGAGGCAAAAACAGGAAAATAACAATAAGGTACATCATTCTATTGAAGAAAATAGGAATGTAATTTTTCCCATAGTTCTCTGCTCGAAGAGGATGCTGTAGAAGGTGATTCCTAACCTGGTGAGTCGCCTGCAGCGGTTTCCAGTAGCCTCTGTGTAAACCGAGGGCACAGTGCCAAAGTGCAAGTAACAATACCAACAGCTAGATGTGAGGATGGCCGCCAATTCCCAGGCTCTGTGCTGAGTGACTCACATGCACTCTCTCATCTAATCCTCACACACCCTGCAATGCATCATAGTCATCTCTCGTAGACCCGGATACAGGTTTGGAGAACAACACAAATTCAGTCAGCGAGGAAATGGCAGCGCCAGAATTCTGACTCCACACACCCAGCACAGTTCGCCATCATGATCTGAGGCTTTCCAATCCAGAAAAAAAGCAGTTCTCCCTAAAGGCCAATGGCACCATGATGAAAGGCAGTGCAGGGAAAACAGCTCAGTGGGGATCATTTTACTCCTTGGCTTTCCAGTATTTTCCAAGCTTTTGACTATAGTATGTTTACTTTTAAATTACCCACCCATTTGGAGTCATTGCTCCACTCCATTCCACTTGGCTCACTTGACTTCAAATTGATTTTAAGAGTTCTTGAGGCATCTCTTTCTCACTACCTCATAGGGGATCTCCCTCAGATGTATAGAATCTCTGTGCTTAGGAGGTGACCTCATCCTCATGCTAGAGCTTCCACAGTTCCAATGTAAACCCATTGGTGAGCTAAGAGCTGGGTTCTCAAAATGAACTTAAAACAATTCTGAACACTTAACTGAGCCCTGAATCTGTACACATCTCCTCTGCCTCACTTAATTTAATCCTAACCATATCCCTCTTGAGTATATGTCTTATTATACCCAATATACAGAGGAGGATATCAAATTCCACGAAAGGCAGTGCAGGGAAAACAGCTCAGTGGGGATCATTTTACTCCTTGGCTTTCCAGTATTTTCCAAGCTTTTGACTATGAGTATGTTTACTTTTAAATTACCCACCCATTTGGAGTCATTGCTCCACTCAATTCCACTTGGCTCACTTGACTTCAAATTGATTTTAAGAGTTCTTGAGGCATCTCTTTCTC
>NW_007728882.1:103558-104719 GCF_000696425.1 Galeopterus variegatus | reverse complement strand
ATTCCACTTGGCTCACTTGACTTCAAATTGATTTTAAGAGTTCTTGAGGCATCTCTTTCTCACTACCTCATAGGGGATCTCCCTCAGATGTATAGAATCTCTGTGCTTAGGAGGTGACCTCATCCTCATGCTAGAGCTTCCACAGTTCCAATGTAAACCCATTGGTGAGCTAAGAGCTGGGTTCTCAAAATGAACTTAAAACAATTCTGAACACTTAACTGAGCCCTGAATCTGTACACATCTCCTCTGCCTCACTTAATTTAATCCTAACCATATCCCTCTTGAGTATATGTCTTATTATACCCAATATACAGAGGAGGATATCAAATTCCAGAAATTTCACATGACATTAACCTGACCCAAACAACATTTACTAGAACTGGTAATGTTGATTGGAAATAAATGCTCTCATACATTTATATTTGGAGTACAACCATGAACAGCCTTCATTCTTGAGCAAAGTTTTACAAAGCACATCAACAGCAATGACAGTGTGCATAGCTTTTGACCCAGAAGTTCCACTGGAGCAGATTATTCTAAGAAGACATTGTAAGTATAAATGAATGCAAAATTCAGTAAGTGGGTTATTTAGAGAAGCATTGTTTATGATAGGGCAAGACTTGAAACCAAAGGTCTAAAAATAAGAGTTTGTTTAGTCCCCACTCCTTGAACCCAGAAGGGAGCGCCAGCCAGCATGTACCAGCCTGCATGCCCTGGCCTGCACCAAGGTGAGCCCAGCACAGAACTGCATGGCTAGAGGCGAATCCTCCCCACTCCTTGGATCCAGAGGGTAGCACCAGTCTATGGGGTCTGACCCGCCAAGGTGAGCCCAGCAGAACTGTGCAGTGCTAGGGGTTCATTCTATGACCACTGATTCTGGAACAGGACCCAAGGTGGTTTAACATAACCACCACCACACCTACTGTCAAGAAAAGACAATTCACCACCACATTAGCAACCAGGGCCACTCCACAGCCAACCTCAGTGTAACAGAAGAAGCAAACCCTCTACCAAATGACCAAGTATCAGCAAAAATTACTAGAAGTACAAACAAACAAGAAGAAATAACACCACCAAAAGAATACAGTAATGCTCCAAAGCAAAAAATAAGATACCTAGGGATCAATTTAACCAAGGAGGTGAAAGACCTCTACAATGAGA
>NW_007728882.1:99235-102357 GCF_000696425.1 Galeopterus variegatus | reverse complement strand
ATGCATCCGACAAGGGATTAATATCCAGAATATACATAGAACTCAAGCAATTATATAGTAAAAAAACAAGTGACCCAATTAAAAAAAAATGGGCAAAGGAGCTGAATAGACATTTTTTTCAAAGGAAGACATACAAGTGGCAAATAGACACATGAAAAAATGCTCAACATCACTAGTCATCAGGGAAATGCAAATTAAAACTACAGTGAGATACCACCTTACCCCTGTTAGACTGGCTGTAATCTAAAAAACGGTGAATAACAAATGCTGGCGAGGGTGTGAAGAGAAGGGAACACTCCTACACTGTTGGTGGGACTGTAAATTAGTACAACCACTATGGAAAGCAGTATGGAGGTTTCTCAAACAATTACGGATAGATCTTCCATACGATCCAGCAATCTCTCTTCTTGGTATATACCCAAAGAATGGAAATCATCATGTCGAAGGGATAGCAGCACTCCCATGTTCATTGCAGCTCTGTTTATAATAACCAAGATATGGAACCAACCTAAACGTCCATCGATGGATGACTGGATAAGGAAACTGTGGTCTATATACCACGGAAAACTACAGTGCCATAAAAAAGAATGAAATACTCCCATCTGCAACAACATGGATGAGCCTGAGAAAACTTATATTGAGTGAAATAAGCAAAGCACAGAGGGATAAATACCACATGTGCTCACTCATATGTGGGAGCTAAGAGAAAAAGAAGGAAGGAAAGAAAGACCACAGCAGTGCATTGTTCTTACTGAGGGAGGGAGCATTCCTAGGGCTACAAAGTGGAGTGGGGGGAAAGGGGGAGAGGGAGTGAGGTTGGGGGATAACTGGGTGGGGGACATGGGATACGTAAGTAACTTCTGGAAATGGGTATGCTGCCAATAGGAATCTGACCTTCCCATCATGGCATGAAGGGTGACAATTAACTTTGTATCTCATGAATATTTATAATAAAAACAATTTTTTAAATTAAAAAAATCTTTCCACAAAAAATGTTTGTTCAAATAAATTGTGATGTATCCTTACTATGACATAGCATGCATCCATGTAAAAGCTATGTAGCTGAAAAACTATGTTTATTGACTTTAAACATATTTCTGTTCTTGGTGTATTTGAAATGAGAAAATTGGATTACCAAGCAATCTGTGTGACATAGTCTCATTTTTTAATCATTGTAACATGCGTAATAAAAATCTAAAGGAATATAGTATAAAAGTTAATGGCAATTATTTCTAGGAGTAAGGAATTACCAGTAGCTCTAATTTCTTCTTTTTGCATACCTGTATTTTTTATCTATTATGTATCTATAGTGAACATGTATTACTTTGTGAAAAAAGAAAGAGTAACTTACAAACAAAACAGATGATGATACATACCAAAGCCTCAGTTTTGCATTTTTCATCTCTATGGGAGCAAAGAGCCAAAATGTGGATTTAAAAGGATGATAAAACTAAGTCAAAATATTCTTCTGTGTTTCTCTGTGGCACTGCCATGGGCAGAGCTAAAAATTTAAATATCCTTCTCACCAGGTGCAAGTAGATGGAAGACGCTCATATAAGTATGGAGCTGTCCTATTAGGAATACCAACCTAGATGCCAATAAAAGTAGTCTGAAGCTTTTTTACTCTAATGCTTTCATGTTAAATTCAGGGGCATGACTAACAGGAAAGTAAAAGTCAACCCAATATCTGTTATGTTTGTAAGAAATTTTCTTTCACCCAAATTTTCCCTGTTTTTGATTTCACAAGAACACACTTACCCCAACATACCAAGCAATAGTTTATTACAGCTTTCATGAAAGCCGAAAGAACTTGGTAATCAAAAATAGTGATGCTTCCACGTGAATACACATAGTTTGGACTTGTCTATCACTAAAAAGCCTCAAGGGAATGGAAGACATAAATGGTATAATTTTAGTTCTAAACTGTTTTAAAAACATGTTCCTGCACGTTTTATAGCAGCGGGAGCTAATGTCCATCAGCACTTATTTATCTGGAAAGCTGCTTACGTGTGTTACTGAATGTAAAGATGGATCCTGGCCTTTTATCTAAAATAGCATCCAATAATGCAAATGTTTCATTCACTTTCCTTTTCTTTTCCCTAGTTTTGGGAAATTTTTTTATCTTTTCATGCCACTATAAAAATGTATTAAGTGGCTATTAGAAAACACAAAAATTACCATGTCCTGCAGTGGCTTTCAAATAGTACCCAATGGAAGTTCTCTCCCCTTGCTTCCATTAGAGAAGATATAAAGTATGTTTTGAGCTTCCTTGTAAAATGCCAAGGTTAACTCCTTGACTGGCTTAAAAATGCTAGAAAGACAAAGCCCAAAAGGCAATGGGGATATAAGGCCTTCTGCACATTTTCCGCTATTTATTTGTATGGTTTGCATGTCCCAATATATGCCTTGCTCTTTCTTTGCCTCAGTGGCTTTTCACAATCTGCCATCTCTACTGGAACCACTTTCTATCCTTGACTGCCAAGGAAATGCTGGCTGCTGGCTCACTTGCTCAGACATCTCCCACTTGGTGTAACATTCAATGAACACTTTCCTTCCCACCTTCCCCAGAAGAGTTAACCATTCCATCCTCTGGGCTTCTTCTCACGCCTTACAGAGAATCCCATTAGTCCATGAATCACTCTTAGCTATAATGATTTGTTCTATGCATACTGCTTTTACCAGAAAGTGGGGTTTTTGAGACCTAAGTCTAGGTTGTATATCTTTTTTATCCTATCATTGGCATAGGACTTTTTTCAAAAGTAAGGAACCAGTAAAAATTGGTTGAATTGGACTGAAAGACTATGTCAAGATATCAGAAACAGTAAAACAGAAAGGAAAAGAGACGGAGGGGAAGAGAAGCTGAGAGAGTGGGAGCGGCAGGACAAGAGGGAGATTGGGAAGGAATTATGTGTTGAAATGCCTAAGAGTGTAATGACTTTGCCATGTTAAAATCTGATTTTTGGGCCGGCCCGGTGGCGCACTGCGCTAGTGCGCCGCTTGGGAAGCGCGGAGGCACTCCCGCTGAGGGTTCGGATCCCACATACAGACCAGTTCCCGCTCACTGGCTGAGCGAGGCGCAGGGGCAACACCGAGGGTTGCTATCCCGTTGCCGGTCCCGGTCC
>NW_007728882.1:69728-98612 GCF_000696425.1 Galeopterus variegatus | reverse complement strand
ATTCATTAATGAATTTTATATCGATAATATTCTAGATGTCTTAGGTTGATTAAAGTGCATAATTAAAACTAATTTCACTTGTTTACTTTTACTTTTGTTTGAAGTAGCTACTAGATAACTTTAAATTACATACGTGGCTTGCTTTATATTTCTATTGACAGTACTGGTCTGACCTATCAAATGAGGTGGCTGTTTCAGACTCCATCAAATTTGCCTTTCAGCTCTAAACTTTTAAGATAAAATATTTGAAGGGAAATGGAGCTGGGAAATATCTGAGGCATAAATGTTAATAGAAAAAAATCAGACCAGATAATGCTCCAGACAATACTCTGAGCATTTAAAAATATATGGGAAGCACTGGCTGTGGCAGGTGGGGTCTGGGGGGGGGAGAGAGTACTAACTGGGAAGAGGAACAAAAACTCACAATGTTGTCAATGGTATTGATAAATACAACAAATTTTATTTCCTTTGCTCTGTGCCTTGCTTCTTTAAACAGGTATACACTGCTGGAAGTTTTTGAGAAGGGTTTTTCAACCATAGCAGAACAAGGAAAGGTAAGTTAAGGAAGAAATACAAGATGAATCCTGGCCTTCATGCTCCAGCCCCTGACTCATCCTCCTCGAACCTCACTCCAAGCCCCTTGGGCAGAGAGTCAGCAGAAGGCTTCGTGGAAGAAAGGAGTGTTGAAAGGACTGTGCAAGTAAAGGGCATTTGACCTTGGCGTAGACCATTGATTCGGGAAGGAAATGCTTCTCATGAGTTCTCTCTGAAAAAAAGAAAAAGGAAACTAGGATTAGTTAAGCTGACTCTGAAAACAAAAATGATCAGAGAATGAGGCTATTTTACATATTGGGCACCACACAATTATGGAAAAAAGTCTTTGGAATCCTGACATAATTTCAGAGAGGTCTGAACAAGGTTAAAGATGAGAAATCAGTAGACTTGCTTCCTGAATCTGACGTCTAGAGAGGTCTGTCTAGAATGGAAACAAAGAAACCGTGTAAACTTGCTAGAAAAAGGCAAAATAAGGCTCAATACGAGTCTTTGGAAGACTACTAATGACAGAGAAAACAGCAGTAGAGATCACTTGCTTGCTGTTTCTCAGAGGGAGAAAGACTTATTCATGTTTTGGTTGATACAATTCTTCAGTTGTCATAAGTTTGCCATATCTGGCCTCAGGCTTTCCAACTGCATCTAACAACCCCCAGTCCTTGTGACAGCCAAAACATACCTTTATAATATCCCAAAGCTCTTAGGAGAGTGGCACTGCCCTCTCCCTGCCCCCTTTTGGAAACCAATGAGGCTACAACCTCCTACCCCTTGCCCCAAAACACATCCTATTTTTAAAGATAAGATCAATCAGACCCTCAGGGGAAAAAAGGGATTCTGAACATTCTTTGAATTGGTTGGTGGTAGAGCTTGGCTAGAATCCAAGCCCAGTAACTCTTAATCCCTGACATACTGTCTTGGGCTTGTAGAGAAGAGCAGCACAGGATCATAGCACATCCTGGAGTAGCTGTATTATTTAGATGTACTGCACAGCATCCAGACCATGGCAAGGAAAACTTCCAACAATCTCTTTAACAGACAAACATCTGTGCATCTGCTGATCACAGGTGATGAAGATCAAAATATTATTTCTGATGTCCAAAAGCCATTTCAAAATTTCTAGGAAAAAAAGCACAAAATTATGTTTTAAATAAATTACAATGTTTAAACATTCAAATATGTATTATTCACTGTCTGTTTCATGAAACCAGTTAATCACTGTATCAACTTAACCTTGAAGCTTAAGTCAATTATGGCTCAGCTGTGGATGAATGCAGCTTTGTTCAGTTGTGACTATCAGAATAGCCCCAGAAAATTTTTGAAGTGCATTCTGCCATGCAGAACAGAATACAAGATAATGATGATTTTCTGTCTCAGGACTGTACTACTACAGTTTTACTAGATTAGACAAGTTCTAGATAATGGACAAAGCTGAGGGGGGAGCATTATACTCACTGGTATGAAATTTTTAAACTTTGGTTATGCAAATTGATTTATTGAGAAATGCATTGAGGAAAAAAGTATAAATCTCCAAAATAAATCTCACCTTGTGAGGGAGTCAAAGAAACAACAATTTAGCTATCATCTAATTCAACCCCTTCATTTTAGGCACAGGAATATTAGGGTGACCCAGACTGGGAAATGAAATTGCCTTTCCCCACAAAATGATGCTAACCATTCATCACAAAGTTGGAGCAGTATTGTAATTAAAAGAAGGTCTTAGCAGAATCCAAAAATAAGAAAAATTGTTTTTCCACAAGAAATATTTAGTAGCTTCTTTTTCTTTCTTTTGGATGTTTTAGAATCACTGGTAAAACAGGTGGCATTTGGTGTCCAATTTTTTCCTCTTAAAAAATGAAGCAGGGAAGAAATGTAAATCTCTCGCAAAATAGCAATAAATAAAAACATCTCTACCACTGGGTCCAATAAGTTGTTCAGTGCTGTATAAGGATGTTATATGTTGATTTGTTGATTTAGAAATATCCAGTTAGCTGCATAGTAACTGGTTGTAAAATATTGACTGTCCTCCTAAAGTTATTTATTTGCTGGTTGGTTGGTTGGTTCTTTCTAACACAGCCTACACAGTGTTTTGAGTTAATAATGTTGAATCTCTACCTTTAGTAAATTTGAAAATATATTTCGAGGATTTTTGCTTCTAAGAAAGAGAGAGATCTTTAAGAGCAATTATTCCACCAAAAACAATCAGAAAAGCCAGATACATCAAAATAAATAAACATGTATTTCAAAGAACCAAAAAGGCAATGAGGAGTAAAAATAGTAAATCTCCTAAGAAGGAGGTCCCTGGCAGCAGTGCACAGAGCACTTTCAGCTATTGCTGTAGGTGTTTGCAGATCCTGGGGGAAGGTAAAGCTGAGATCCTGGGCCAGCCCAGGCAGAGGACCTCCACCGTGAAACAGAAACCAGTGGAGGTGATCTCAGTGCGAAGAGTTGCAATGACAAAACTGGATATTTGCATGGCCTCAAAGAGTAGTTTTTTACCATCAAAACACATACTAAATTCCAGAGGTACACAGGGTAGAAGACTAAGGGGTTAAGTAAAATCTTCAAAGAGCAGAATGGAATTTCCCTGCAGGCTTCCAGATCTAAAGAAACAAAACCTGCTAGTGGGAAAACAATCATGAGAATCACAGATGAGAGCTGGAAGGTCTCCAGGCCTGGTGACTTTCACTGAGGCCTCCCACCACCTTTCCTAGGGGTCCCTTACCTATCTGGGAAGAGCTGAGGCTGAGAATCCAGGCCTGGCCCCAGGCAAAGGGCTCCTGCTGGGATACAAAGCAACTAGGACAACTGGAACTTTATACCCCTTGAACAGCAAATCCCCATTTCCCCATCCCCCTACCCCTGCCAACCACCATTCTACTTTCTGTTTCTATGAGTTTGACTATTTTAGATACCTCATACAAGTGAAATCACCCCGTATTTTTCTTCTCATGAATGTCTATTTCATTTAGCTTAATGTTCTCCAGGTTGATCCATGCTGTATCATATGGTAGGATTTCCATCGTTCTAAAGGCTAAATAATATTCGATTAGATGTATATATCATACTTCTTTTATCCATTCATCCATCGATAAACATTTTCTGGATATTTGCTGTATAACATTATGCCTGTAGTTAATGATACTGTATTGTGTAGTTAAATATTTAAGAGAGTAAATCTCATGTTAACTGTTCTTACCAAAATAAAAAAAAAAGAAAGAAAGAAGAAGAAAAAAAGAGATGTGTAGCTCTTAAAAAAATGTCTAGCACATGGTTAGCACTAATAAATGTTAACTATTATAATCCCCTTAAGAAAATGATCAGAGCTTTTAATGGTCACTCGGGGAGGGAGTAATAATTTAAGAGACTTAAATGACCTAAAACCAGAAACTGTTCTCTGCCTGAAGACATCAGCCTCCTAAAGAGATAAGCCAAACACCTCTCAAAAGAGCAGAGTGGAACTCCCACAGTCTCTCAGTTGAAAGGATGCAAACATCTACCAGGCTCTCAACCAAAAATACTGGTGGTCAACATCTCAGCAACAGAGGCACACCAGCAGCCGTCCAAGTCTTACAGACACTGCCACCCACCCAGCCCCAACCCAATTTGGTCATGCAGAGTGGTCACCACTACATGAACCAGAACATCATTTGAAGGTTCTACTAATTTTTATGTCTAGCATTGAGTCAATTAATGGGCACATGAACATGCCCTCTATGATGAACAACTGAAAGAAGAAAAACATAAGAGAAGCAGAGTTAAGAGAATGAGAGATAGAAGATAAAAACTTTAAAATAACTGTGGTAAATATATTGAAGAACATATGGAAAAATATGACAGAATAGATTAAAAGATGGAGAACTTTCATAGATAATTAGAATCTACAAAAATAATTTAAATAGACAACATATAAATAAAAATATAATAACCAAAATTAAGAACTTAATAGATGAACTTAACAGCAGATTAGATGCAGTGAAAAACAAGATTTGTAAACTGGAAGACGGGTTCATAGAAAATATCCAAACTACAATTTAGAGAAAAATAAAATTTGAAAAAAAAACTTTGACAGATCACTGTATAAGGGATTTGTGGAGTATAGTCTATTTGTAGATAATAGGATCATATATGGAGAAAAGACAAAAGAATCTATAATCTATTAAAATTTATTAATTTAGGGCTGAGCCCGTGGCGCACTTGGGAACTCATTTCCAAAACTCCCTCAATCCACTATCAAAACTCTCTTTGACACCCACCCATGTGGCATTTTTGTCTCTATTCTCCTACTCCACCAACCCTCACTGTTTATTCATTTATTTAATAAATTATTAAGTAGCTTGTGCTAAGCACTGGGTAAGAGCTGGTGAATTGAACATCCACAGTCCTTGCTTTTCTATCTCTTCTCATCTCTTTATTTTGCAGGTTCTCCTAGCCTTCCTGTTCACTCTCTCAAAGAGGATGTCACATCTCTTAAAACTCAAAGAATAAGGAACAATCAGCCATTTTCTTATCATACTGAACCTGTCTGGAAATTGTCTCTTCAGGTTAATAACTGCTGTTCTTGTGTTACTTATGACATAGACAAAAGAATATAGTTTTAAAATGATCTGTGGCCTCATTATCACAAAAGACCAAAGCTACCCTGTGCATAAGTCACGGACCTGGAGAAGAAAATGCAAGTGTGTGTAGGGGGAGATCAGGAGTGATGACGAGAAAAGATGACTCTGAAGCCAATGCCTCCAGGCCCCTGCAGACCTCGTTGTTCGCCCCACTAATTTGGCACAAGGCTTATATTGCGTTATAAATAGCAAACTTCTCATAGATTTGGGTCTTATTTCTCCAACTCCAAATAAATCGGAAACTTTTCAAAGGCAAGGTCTTAAACATCCCACAGCACCTAACCCTCCTGAGCGGGCAAACAGGTCACAGAATGAGGAAGGAATAAACAAGGGGAGTAATTGAAGGAAGGAAGAGAGAAGTGGGCAGAATCAGAAGCAGAATGATTCAAAACTCTAGTGAGACTTCCTTCCTCAAAGAGAAAGAGAACTGGCCGAGGCCTTATTTCAGATCTGGTGTCCTGGATCTCCTTCCGGGGTCAGCTTTAGGCTTTCCTCTGACACCTGCTTAGAAATTAACTAAAAGGCACTGAGTGGAGTGCTGGTGGGTTCCCAGTTCTGTACTATCTGAGGTGCTTTTGTGCAGAGGGCAAAACTAGGCCCCCACCCCTGTGGAGGGGCAGTAAGGCTGCTGGGAAGATTGTTATACTTCACCAAGAAAAGAAACAGAAAGCACTGATTTGAAACAAAATAAACAGCTTTTATTTATTCATACGCATTTGTTGTTTTTCTTTCTCCTTGTGTATGTGCTACATTGTTCCACAACTAATTACCTAATTACAGATGGTGAAAGCATTTAAAGGATTAAAGTGAGATCCCCCACATGTAATGTGGAGGTAGAGATATTTATTAATTGCTCCACTGAAAAATAATCTAACCCCTTTCACAGCCACTGAATCATTTATTAATCTGCCCCCTCCACTGATGTGTTTAACCAACATTAATCTCTCCAAGGTACCACTAAATACCACTGGCCATTTACACTAAGCCCTTTAATTAATCACATTAGTGGTCATGTGTTGACCCTCTTCTCTCCTGATGCCATTTATGCAATTTCCTGGGGAAAGAACTAGAACAAACATTCTGTCCATGGTTACAAGGCACTTTGTAACCAATTATTCCTTTAAAATTAAAGTCACCAACACTTCAGACAAAAGAGGTCAAAATGTGGCTATTTTTGTTTTGACATATAGATGTGGTTGGCATTTTTATTCTCCTCTATGTTTTGTAGAGGGCAATAAGAGGTATACACTAGGAAGAACATTCTGCTCAAAACCATGGGTTCTACAGAGATCCATGTAAATAAACGTCCCCTGATGTCAGTACCCTTGGGGGATGCGTTTGTCATGGTTTGCCAGGTTATACTGCAGAAATAACAACTCCAAAAGTCTCTGTGGCTTAGCATAAGGGTTTGTATCTCATTCATGCAATTTCCAGTGCAGGTCTGAGTGACATTCTGTGGCTTCTCGGCAATGCAGTCTGCTTCAGTTGTGTGTCCCCGTCACTGTAACATGAAGCCTCCTCCCTGATGAGGAAGAGAACTTCAGGCTGGAGAACTGCAAGTGGACTTTCACCTTCTCAGCCCAGGGTGACAGTTGTCACTTCCAGGGCTGATTATATAGTCCTATTCAACCACAAGGAAACTAACACATACAGACTTTTATGTATCCAGAAGGGAAGGAGAAGCAGATGTGGTAATACTATCAATGCTATCTAAGAAGACTAAGCCCACTTACCTTTACTTCAATTACTTATTAGTAATTGGTAATAATACCTTACTCCAATATGACAAATGCTAGCTTACAAAGAACTTTCCATTGCCTTAGCTCATTTGTTTTTATTCTATCACCGTTTATGTCTCTCAATTTCTATCATGCAACTCATGCTGGGAAGTGCCCAACTTTACCACATATGTATGTTTACTATGTCAGTTCTTACCAGCCTTCTCACTGTGGATGTCATGATTCAAGATTACAAAGACTAAGATGATATGTGTGTGTAATTTTTCTTGTGGACTGGGTCCATACATTTCAGCAGATTCTCAAAAAGTTTTCCCTCTATTGATCTATTGATTTCTTGAGGGTTAAGACTGTTATAGTAATCTTTTGATCCTGCAGAGGATGTGTCAAGTACCTGGCATGGCCAAGTGGATACAATAGATAATTGAGAAAGGGATTTAGTAAAAGAAGTTGGGAGGAAGCAGGAGCCCTGCTAGAGAACATGTGTAGATGTTCTGCAATTGGAGTGAGGGGATCTGGACCAATAGGCCCAGCAAGAGGTCATTAATGACTTGGAGAGTGGCAGGGAAGGAGCTAGGAAGCAGAATCAGGGTACAAAAGGAGAGCAGCAAGATCTAGAAGACAACCATTTGTGTATCTGTATTTTGCAAAGCCCCAGCAAAATCGTCCCCTCTACCGCTGGATGCTGCTCCTCTGACCCAGAGCCTGCTCTGCACTGAGCTCCTGGTGAGAAGCGGTCTGGCTGTGCATCTAGGCATGTCGACCACATTTTCTGGAACTAGGGATTAGCACATACACTGAACATTTTAAAATGAGTTCTGTGATTTACTTAGCATGTTGATTCACACATGTTTTGTAAAGAAACCATCACTTATCATTGAGTTTCAAAGCTAGAACTGCTCTTATCTGGTGGGAAGATGAGAGGGTGAGGTTCTAGTGTAGAAAGCATTAACAACAAACACAAAACAAAATAAAACGTTCAAAAAAGAAATTATGTTAACACAAAATGCTATCCCACAAAAGATAAAAATCCAAAACTAATTTCTACTACTATAGCATAGTTCAATCTCTGGGGAAGGCTGAAAGAGTTTTACATTTTTATTCTAAAAGTGAGGAGGTTGGTTTATTCTGAAATCCCAGGAGGTTCTTTATAAAGTGACAATGTTCAAACATCGTTTAAAGAACACATGGTGCACCTGAGCAGGTAAGCACTCTTTTCCCACACAAGGAAATCTTGTGCTCAGCCTAAGCCACTGCTCCTTCCCTTAGCATTTCCAGGAGGAAGAAAAAAAAATTACTCTGCAAAATTTTTGGATTTGAAACACCCTCCTGACTGTGCTTTGTCTACTAACATCACACCTGTCCATCAGAAGCCAGCTGAGAACCCCCCAACCCCACAGACTTGCCTGTTAGGACCCTGTGACAGTAACTAACATTTCTGGGGATGTGATATATACCTATGAAACAGAGTCTTCAGGCCTTCAGATGAAAAAATTGTAGTCTGGCCCTTCTAACACATGACCACACTAATCTGCTTACATGTTTGTTACCCAGACAGACCTCTAACCCCTCTAAAGTGGGAAAGAAACTTTGTCATTTCATTTTTGACTTTATGCCTAATGGCGTTGACCGTATAGCAGAGACATAATAATGCCTGTTAAAAAGACAGAGGTGGGGGGAGGTGAGAGAGAAAGGAAAGAAGGGAAAAAAGAAGAAAAGAAGGGGGGAGAGTCACAGAGGGGGGAGAGAGAGAAATAAAGAACAAGAGAGTGAGAGAAAGAAAGAGAAAGAGAGAGGGAGGGAGGGAGGGAGGGAGGGAGGAAGGAAGGAGCTCAGATATGAAAACATTTTCCAGACTGACAGTAAAGCTCAGGGACAGAACTAGAAACCTGTCTGGCCACAAAGCTGCCTCCAAATCCTTCTCTCCCCACCTCTGAACTCCTTTAGTCCGTGGGGTCTGGTTGTGAAATGAGAGGTATCATTCTTGACTTGTTTCCGTCAGTTGGTGGCAATTGCCCCAATAAAAACTTGCACTAAGTGCTTACTTTCTGCCAGTTCCAGTGCATGATTTACATGCACTATGTAATATTTTAGTGTTTGAAAATCGTGCACTAAACATGGACACAGAAATGCGCATAAAACAGTAAATGTACATTTTAATGAATAAAGTGATCCACCACATAAATGCCACCCAAGTTAAATAAAAAGAATCATCAGAACCAAAGCCCCTGGGTGTCCCTTCCCTCCCTACTACCCTGTAGAAACCCCTGTCCTGCCATTATGACAACAATGGTCTTGCTTTTCTTTTGTTTTTACCTCCTATGTCCATGCATTATCTTATGTTATCAGCAGAGTTCCCTAACAGGTAGGTGTGCAATGACCATCGGTGTTGTAGGGAGGAGGCATCTGCAGTCCAGAGTTCAGTGCTGCTGCACAGCCCACATGGGTGGAAGAGGCCCAGCGGCCTTGCTGGGCAGCAGCAGCCAGAGCTCCAGCTCCTTTGGACCTGATTCCAATCTTTGCCCAGGGATCTGTCATTCACAGCTGCTTCAGAGCTCACATTCAAGGTTTCTGAGCTAGTGCCATCTCTCTGAGAGCACAGCGGGACTCGTGAACACATCTGGAGTCAGGCCTGTGTTTCAATGAAGGCCATTTGACTCAGCCGGAAAAAAAGAAAAAGAAGAAAGCCAGTGCCAGGACACCCAGCGTGCCCCTCACCTGCCAGCATGGCGGAACGCTAGCTTTAAGTGCAATTATTCTGGAGGGGCTGGGACACTGGTTTTTATGTGAACAAACTCTCCATGTAAAAACGTCGTTATCACCACTCATGTCCAAGATGTGAAGTCCAGATACTTGCAGCATGCCCATTACTACAAATTGCAGTTATACCCTGTGTTCTCCACCCAATTATCCCCGACCTCCCTCCCCATCCCCCTTTCCCCCATGCCACTTTGTATCCCTAGGTGTGCTCTCTCCCTCTGCAAGTTCAACACACCACTGCAGACTTTCTTTCTTTCCTTCTTTCTCTCTTTGTATCTCATGAATATTCATAACCAATAAAAAATGTACTATGCAAAGAAATAAAAAAATAAAAGGATGATCTGCTAAAAATAAATAAATAAATAAATAAAAATGTATTACTTTTTGGAAAAAAATAAATAAAAGCCGTGCTAAATCAAGAGGTTGGACAGAATCTCAGAAACATCCTGCCAAAGCCCCTGAAGTTTAAAAGAGCAAGAAACCCAGGCCTAAAGAGAAGTGACTTGTTCAAGGTCACACAAATGTGGTAACACACAGTGGTGAATAATCAGAGCAGGTAAATACCATTCTTTTAAGCATGCCAAGCCCCCAGCAAAGGTGAGTCATCTGGTGTTTCTTTCCTGTTCCAGGCTGGCCGGCCCCTTTTGTTCACACTCTGTTTTGAGGTTCTGGGAAGCAAGCCAGGTAACTCAAGGGGTTTAGATAAAGCTAACCAAAACAGGTTCACCTTTTTACCCTAAGCCCAAATTTGAGTCCAGAGTTGAGTAATCCAAGCAAGAGTGGGTTCACCACTGTCCCCACATGAATGTACCCAAAACCATTAGAATGCGTTAGTCACTAATAATCCCTCACACCTATAGGAGCCTTTGTACAGCCCTTTACAGTTTACAAACTGCTTTCACACAAGTTATTTCACATGGACAACATAAGAATCCTCTGCAAAAGGTCAAGGCTGGTCATTTTACTTCTATTTTTAAAGAAGGAAGCTAAATATTTACCCAAGATCACAAAACTAGTGAAGCTGAAGTGGGCCCTACTCCATTACTGAACTTGGTGACCAGAGAGAAGAGACCTGGGACACAGTGTCACCCACGTGTTTCATCCTTCACCCCGTGACTAGTGACACTGCAAAACATTACAGACAGCTCCAATGACTAGCTCTGTACCTCAGTTATCTCTCTCTCATATGCCCCCAACATTTAAGGATGTTGGAGGGATAATTTGATTTAGAACATAATATTACCTATAAAGAATTTTTACAATCATAATTATCAGCAAGTATGCCATTAGTCTAAAATGATTCAGACTGTCATTATTTTCTAATATGGAATCTCTATATGCTTAAGTCAGCATGTTAGAGCTACAAGTAACTTTACAAATGATCTTGGCCCATCTCTCTCATTTTATGGCTGACGAAACCCTGAGGCCAAGAAAAAGGAAGTAAGGTGTCCCAGTTGACATAATAAACAAATCCATGGGAGAGCCAGGGCAAACACCAGAATCTCCTGAGTCCCAACTCTACGTTCCTTCTATCCCACTGACCTGTCTTAATGCCCTTATCTTTCATTAGAGCAACCCCTGAGCTGATGTGTACTGAAACAATTCACACAGAGCGTATAGTACTGTGACTGTCTCTTGCGAATTGTAGCATTATCTCACAAAGCCACTATCTCCATCAGTAACCTTCTGCCTGGTAGTTCTGAATCTTCCGAGCCTGAGGTCCTCATCTGCAAAATGCAAACAATCCCTGTGCCTCCCACTTCACACTGTTGTAAACTATAAGCTGTTATGCAAATAGGAGAGGTTACTATCAGTATTTATTTTGGGGTTTGCATTCTGTGCAATCTTAGCAAGCAACAGTACCTCTCCTTGCCTCAGTTTTTCTGTCTGTAAAGGGGAGATACCATGTACCTTGCGTCTGGCTCAGAGTGATGCTATAATGATGTGTGGAGATATTAACACACCCAGATCTCTTCTAAATAAAATGCATTCTAGTTTTTAATGCCCTCATCAATTACTCATTACTATTTCACCGATCTACATTAATCATGCTTTTACTTATTCAATGAGCATTGATTTTGTACATACTATGTGCCTAGTACAATGAAGAGGGGAAGTGCATAAAGGAAGCAGAAGACCTAGCCCCTGCCTTCAGGAAGCAAAAAATCCCAAGATAAAATGACGCAGAAAGAAATAAAATAGACAGAATGAATCTAAAAGGGTACCCACAGGCACTATGGGACGGCAGGAAAGTAATGTCTCATTCTTAAATTAGTCCATTAGGGAAAAGGATTGTTCACTGCTTTGATGCAAAACAAAATAAAAGAGACAATAACAATTAGAATTAGAATCTTCCACCATGACCCTCCCAAAATCAGCACAAGGGAATTCTAGTCTGGTAGGCATCGCCTTTTCTAGAAAGGCTCCCTCACTCGACCCAGCCACAATTAGTGCCTTCTATGAATCCCATAGCTCTGTCTGTACTTCCTTTGATAGTTCTACTCCTTCTCCATACCTTATAGTCGTATGCAAATTATCTTTGCTGTCTTGCCAGTATCTTAGTCATTTCTCCCTCTCTCCTCTTTTTTTTTTTTTTGTCCACACCTGTATTTCAACTGCATGTAATAGCACTCAGAGACATGTATCGATGTGGACTGAACTGAAGGAATTAACCACCTGAGAAAGAACAGGCTTGCCAATTTTCACAGCCTGCTTCCACTCTCCCCACGTCCCTGTAATTCTTCTACTAGGAATCCTTTTAAGCCAGGTTACATAACTGGGTGAAGGCAGGACAGGATTTTACCCCACCCATGGAGCTGCTGGGAGGCTGTAGAGAGGTCCCGAAAATGCATTTTACAATCTTCAGTAATACACACACACACACACACACACACACACCTATGCACACGAGAAAACAAATAAACAAAGGCAAACAAATACAGAACCTGGTCAAGATGTACAGGAGGTGCAGCTTAACTTTCGTGACCCAAACTAGCCTTACTATGGGTCCCATTTCCACAGCTATCCAGTTGCTCGGGGCTATCTCTGACTGCTTCAAGTTTCTACTGCAAGGCTATACATGGTCTGCCTTTCTGTCCTGTACCATGTTTCCAGACTCTTCCTTCTCCCAATAACCACCAAAACTCTACAGAACACCTTCATCCATAAGTTCTAGTTTGTGAATCCATATCAACCTTTAAAGCTACAAATACTTCCAGCCCCTCCTTGACATTCTGACTCAGTAGGTGTTAAATGAAGCCCAGGAATGTGGGTTTTAAGGATGTTTTCTTATTGATTCTAATGCACACTCCTCGTTGAGACCCATAAATGAGTTAGACCCCTGTCTAATTCACATGATAAATAGGGGTGTCATAAAAAGGCATACACTAATCCAAAGCCACCCAGAGATTTCATGACTGAGAAAGGACTCAAGCCTCCTGATTCCCACTCCAGGTTCTCCTGGTTGGTACAACAAAATTGACAAAAGGAAGGAAAACTAACTCTTCTTGCTACTCGTCCTGATTTCATTCCAGAAAGAGGCTCAGCAGAAAAAAAAGAATATTTCAAAGGTTTAAGTGTGTAAACTTACCATAATCAGAAGAGTGGATTTGGTATAAATATGTAACTTGCATTTGAAAACAAGAACATATAAATAAACAGAAAGTGTTGTGGTCCAAATTTTTATTGAAACCAGTCCTGTGAATTACTGCAGGGATTCTATCAATATTTCAACCTGGAAGAAGACTACCTGAAGATTCTATAAAGAGCTGCTGTCATCCAGATGAAATTTCTCCTTTGTTTCTCAGTCATGTATTATTATTTGTAATATTTCTAATATCACTTTTGAGATAATAAGCTTGAAAAAATAAAGTCTCATGGATGCATGGGGTTTTATGATAAACAGCAGGGCAGGAGGAAATTGTTAGTTTCATTTTAGTTAAATCATCTCATTTTTTGAAGGTCCTCAAGGGCAGGAAGCAGTACACACACATGTCAAATTGGTGGCATTACACCAAAATAGAGATATTAAGGAAAAAAGAAATAAAAGATTGTGTTATATACAAGTGGGAAAAATAAGGCCCATTTGCAACCTAGCAACACTTAACAATAGTTTGGCTGGGATCAGTATGCTTGTGTCCCTCAAAAAAATAAATAAATAAATAAATAAAATACAAGTACATGCCTACTTCTACAAAAAGACTTTAATAATCTGAAGTAGACAAGTTTCATTCCTTTTATCTCTCTTCTATTCGTGGCTGCAAAGGATAATTCAGTGGAACATGACTAAGAGCAATTCACAAATTCTGACCAATTAACATTGTCCATTTTCTGACTGAGGAAAAAGAGTCAGGTACACAAGATGATGAATTAATTGAAAGGAGGCAAATATGTTTAAAAATGTGTGGAGAAAAACAGGAGTGGAATGAGACTATTAACACTTGTTTATCACCTTATCTTTCATCTAAAAAAATCTATTTTCATTAAGACATCAAAAAAATGTGCACATCCATTCAAAGGATATTTATTAAGAACCAAGAAAGAAAGTGTGAGATAAAAAAATGCATCTATGATTTCATCCTTATCCCATAAGAAGATACCAAGTATTACTGGGCTTAGTAGTCAGGAGAGGCTATGCTTTGCTATGTTAACAAATTAATCCCTAATCTTAGTAGTGTAACACACTAAAGCTTTTTTATTTTGTTTTGTTTTTGGTCACTCAAGTAAAGTCTAATTTAAAATTGATCATCCCTCTTTGGCGACTTTGCCCCCTGGTTGCTTCCATCTTTCACTTCCATCACAGTCAAGTTCCTCCTTCAAAATATGAGGACAGAAAAGGCAAAAACATGGAGTAGCCCCAAGGCTCGTGACTGTCCCGTGTCAGATGGAACACATCACTGCTCACATGTCCAGTAGTGAGGATGCAGGCATGTGGGATGAGAACTCTAACTACGAGGTAGCTGGAGACAGATCACCTCCTGTGTAGCCAGCAAGAGAAATGGTGACCAGAACATGTCATTGTATCCACCACAGAGGGCCAATAAACGTGCTAGAAAATCAGATGTAGAAGACAGCGGTGCCATTCTGAGTGGCTGGGGAGAGTTCTCCTAGGGAGAGAAGATTAGAGTTGCCTTCAAGAAAAGACAGGGCAGAAAATGCAGAGCACATGCCATGTGGAAGAGACATTGTGACCGAAGCTCTGAAGGCAGGCAGTAGAGTTCTGGTTTTGAATAGTAGTTAAGAAAACAAGCCCTGTCAGTGAGAAATGAAAGCAAGCAACTGGGCGTGGATCCTGTTTTGAATTACAGAAAAAGGAGCAGAAAGGCTTTTTGAAGAGCAGCATTGTGTCTTCACAAACAGCACTGTGGAAGCCAGACTGTCCATGCAATCATAGGTATGACCAAAATATCTAATCCTGAAAGCTGAAAGCCTCCCACTTTCCCTAATTTACCTCATTATCCCAATTATCCCAATGGTCACTAATTACTATTGATTCTACTTCCTACATAGATCTCGAATCCATACATTCCTCTATGTCCCCATTATCTTTGCCTGATCCCAAGCCCTAGGATCACTTACCTAGTCCTATGGACTGAATGTCTGTGTCCCTACAAAATTCTTATGTTGAAACCCTAATTCTCAGTGTGATGGTATTGATGTTTGGAGACAGAGCCTTTGGGAGGTAATTAGGTCATAATGGTGGAGCTGACATGAAGACATTAATGCCCTTGTAAGAAAAGACAGGAGAATTCTCCCCACCCTCAACCCCTACCATGTGTGCATACGGCAAGAAGGTGGCAGTCTGCAAGCCAGGAAATGAGCCCTCACCAGAAACTGACAAGGCCAACACCTTGATCTTGGACTTCTAGCCTTCAAGAACTGTGAGAAATAAGTTTCTGTTGTTTAAGCCCCCCTGGTCTACAGTACTTACTATGCAGCCCAAACTGACTAAGGCACCTGATCTCTGGCCACATCCCCTTTGTTGGTCTCCCTGCTTCTGTTCTCTTTCTCTTTCAGTATAAACCTGACACTGTGGGCCAGAATGGCCTTTACAAAAACCATTTCAAAAATGATATACCATAAGGGCCCCTCCTGACCCAGCCCATGTCTACTCACAATCTACCAATAGCAAATCACTTTGTGCTTTTGTGAAAATATTAGATTTTACATGACTCTTGAACATTTACACGTGCTGCTCCTTTTAACTGAAAGGCCTTTCCACTTTTTTCCTCCTCAGAAAAGTCCTATTTATTCTGCAAAGCCTTTTCGTAAAACAGTCTTTTAGTAAAACTGCCTTTTCCTGATCTCTCCCACAGTTAATAATTGTCTGCTCTGTGCTTTTAAAAATTTTGATCCCTTCCATTAGTTTGCATTTGTTTGTATCCTAGCCATCTTCCCACATGTGATGTGAGCTCCACCGAGAGCAGGGGATGTGTCTTCTTCGCCTTTTCACTTCCAGGTACAAGCCCTGTGTCTGGTTCATTGCACAAGTTCAATAAGTGCTTTGAAATCAAATATGAAAGTTAATATTATGAATAGTATCTAAGGTATATCCTCAATCTAATATTTAGGCTTCTCTCTATGTGCTTCAGACTAATAACAATAGTGAAATAATGCAAAGTATCATGAAGGAGGAATATTGAGAAATAAAATGCTATTGACTCTGTAGGGCAGAATTCTTTAGTACCTAATAGTTACTAAGACCTTATTCTGGGTCTTTAATACCTAATAGTTACTAAGTCCTTATTCTCTGACTGTGCTAAATGCTTTAATATATTATCTCATTTAACACTCAACAAAACTCCTTCAGGAAAAATACTATTATTCACATTTTAAAAATAAACAAACTGAAGCATATAGGGATTAAGCATCTCACACAAGGCCATACATCTAAGTAATGGAGCCAGGATTTAACTCCAGGCATGCAAAACAGAACCCCTACGCTAAATCTGCTTTATGATAAGAGAACAAGCTTGGATGCCAGGATCAAAGGCAAAGGCACAGACAGCAATTAAGATGACATTAAAGCAAGAGGGATGATGGAATGGAAACATAAGCACATGCATAAATTAAGCTCCTCGCCCTTAGTAATTTAGAAATAGGCTGAGTATGTGTTCGTTGCAGTGGTATGTTAACTACATGTTCTTAAATAGAAATCATACTTTATTAACTATGTGCTATGTTTGTGATTAGATTCAAACTTTTGACAACTTGAAAATAAATAAATACCTCATTATGACAAAGATAATTACTAAGCCAGGAAAACAAAGTAAGCCATCATTGGTAGCTATAAAAATGAGCTGTGACACCAAAGGAAACACCTTGAAGAACAAGTGAAACAAATCTAAGTTGCTGCTTTACTCTTTACTATTTTTAAATAAGCATGTGTCCACTATTTTTTGTTGGTTTGTTTGTTTTTTGTTTTATCTTTTGGCAGGTGGACAGTAGGGGATCTGAACCCTTGAGCTTGGTTCTACAAGGCTGCACTCTAACCAACCGAGCTAAACAGACAGCCCACTTGTCCACTATTATTAAATTCTAAAGTGTTTCTATCACTCAGCAGTGGATTTATTACAAGTTTACTGGAGATGCCTTGCTCTGGGGTATAGGTTGCAGGGGAATTTAAGTTGGTGGGAGGGCAGTGGATAAAGGAAAGACAGAAAGAGAGACAAAGAGACAGAGAGAAGGAGAGATAATCTCCTGTGAACTCCCCAGAGCTATCACTATCAATTCAAATTCAATTCTATTCAACTAATACGTATTAACCTTCCACCGTGCAGCGTGGACAGTGCTCAATGATGGGAATACAAGTGAAAATATCACAGATACAGTGCCTCCTCCTAAGGAACTTATGGTCTCATGGTAGTTACAGACATATAACTAGGCAATGCCAATATAACAGGAAAAAAGCAGGGTACAATGGAACATCTACAAGGGCAGCTAAGGCAGATTCGGTAAGTCAGAGAAGGCTACCAGGCGGAGGTGAAATCTCAACCGAGACCTGGAGGAAGAACTTTCTTGCCAGGACAGGATAAGAAAGAATCTTAGCAAAGGGAACATAAGCAGCCACACAAGAAAGAGTGTGGGCTGTCAATGAGGCAGAGCAACAGTTGAAAATAAACAAATAAGCTTAATGGGCAAGGCTGAAGCAAGAAGCAAGAGGGCAGGTGGCAGAAATTAGGTGGAGCAGCAAGGAAGGGCAAGATCAGAAGCTGCCACATGGGCTTTGGATATTTTCCTCAGGGCGATGGAGAACTACTGAGGGTTGCAAGCAGGGAACCAACCTAAAAAATGTGCATTTTAGAAATCCCTCTGTTGACAGTGTGGGAAGGTGACTATGAGAAGCAGCATTGGGGTCAGGGGAACACTTAGGAGGCAGGTGCAGCAATTTAGATGGAAGTTTCTGGGGACTGGAACTAAGGTGGCAACAGTAGGAATGGACTAAAGTGGAAATATGAGAAAGAACATTCAGGAGAGAGACCCAACAGGAGAGGGGGGTGTCATATGTGGGCCTGAGGATAAGGGAAAAGCGATAGATAACGTCCCGGCATTGGCTTGCAAAACTGGGAGGCAACGGTGCCCATCAACTAAAGACAAAAAGGGAAGCACAGGTCTCCAGATAAAAGGTGTTCTGCTTGCGACATCCTGCCCTTTTAGTGGCCGTGGGACAGCCACAAGGACACGTCTTCTAGGCTGTTGGATATTTGGGTCTGTGGTTCCATTAGGAAGTCATCAGATGGAAATGTGATGAAAGTTATAGAAGCAGATAAGATGACACTGTGAGGATGCATTGAGAAGAGAACCTGGGAAAGAATCCCGAGGAAAACCACTACTGAAAGGACGAGTAAAGGAAATAAGCCCACAAAACATTGTAAGATGAATAGCCAGAGAAGTGGAAGGGTACGCAGGAGAGTGTAGCAAAGTGAAAGGAAAGAAACAGCTTATCTCAGCAAGGAAGAAGTTGTCATCTGAGCCAGAAGTCAGGTAAGGTAAGGACCCAAAGCATTCATCAGATTCAGTGCCAGTGGGACCATTGGTGAGAGCTGTTCAGTGGGTGACAGGTGCACAAGGTAGCCTGTGGTGGGTTGGGATAAAATGTGGACAGTATTGACAACTCTTCCAAGACAGGAGTATATCTCAAGAGAGATGTACAGTCAGGAGATGTTTTTGAGATATGAGACTTTTGTTTGCATGCAACTGGAAAGGAGCCAGGAAAATAGGTGGAGTTATAGATGAAGGTGAAGAGAAGGGCTAATTAGAAGTGTGAAGTCCTTGAGAAGGCACCAGGAGATGGCATTCAGAGCATAGGTGGATGGGCTGGTCTCTGTAAAAGGACGGGAATCCAGATGCAATGTGAACAGCAAAGAAGTTATCCTTTGAAGAGACAAACCCAGGATTTTTATCATCAATCAACCAGTAGCCAAAAGGTGAATTTACCATCTGGAACCAGAGAGTTTCCTTGTTCACTCAAGCTTCTGCTCTAACCTCAGCCTATTAGCACAGTGCACTGGGGCACAGGAGTTTAAACAAGAGAAACAGGAGTAAAACCTCAGCTCTACTGTACAACCCACTTTTGATGCAAACTGATACGTTTATTTCCCAGCTCAGTATGAGCAAGTCTGAGATGAGTCTCGCTTCTGTTGAGATGGATCAGAGAATGTCTAGAGAACATAATTTCAGGTATTTACCAAGTGCCTACTCCTCGACTGCTGTCACTGTACACAAGAGAAGAACTTCTTACATTTGAGTAGTACTTGACTAATAATGACTATACTGCACTATACTGCATTCAGAATGCCTGGGGAAACAGTTTAAAATGCAGATTCCTAGGGCCAATCCTGAGATTAGGCTTTGATAGATTGGGAGAGAACCTGTGAATCTGTATTTCTATCAGGTTCCCCAGTGCTGTTAGAGCACTATTTGGAAACCAAATACTACATGTCACATAACAAACCTTCTTGGACATTATCTAATTTAGTGCATGTGCTAGGGATTGGAGAGCTCAAATTAGAGAAAGCTGAACCCAAAACACTGACAGCTCAATAAACAAAACAGACCATTACTCATGCGTGCATTGAGTCAGGCAGTGTATACATACTGAGAGCACACTATGCACCAAATCCATGCTCAGCAAAGGGAATTCAGATTTAACTAGATTTGGGCTTTTCCTCAAATACTTTGTGTCTGTTAAAGGAGAAAGAAGAAAATCGATCCATGATAGCAGTTCAGTCTGATGAGGGTTTTCACATAGCTGACACATCTCATGGCCAATCTACACATGATGTATGGAAGCATAAAAGACAGTCTCACTTAGAATGACTTGAGGGTACAGATACATTGGAGGGGCTGACGCTTGAAGGGTTTATAAATTTTGAGTGGAAGCTAAATGCGGAAGGCAGGGAAAGACAGTCCGGACAGAAGGAAGAGGAAGCAGCGTGTAATAGTGAACCAGGCCTATGCAGAAAAGCTCAGCCATCATCAACAAGCGGGAATTGGATCCATGCAAAAGGAATGCACTCTCCTGAAACCAGAAGAAGTCACAAGAAGAGATATTAATACTAGGTGGAGACAATTTTGTGCAGTATAAGCCTCATACAGGAAAATATTAAACCCACAAGTGCTGAAGATTTTGCCCAGGGAACATTCATGAGACTTTAATGGCTCAATGATAAGAAGCCACTAAAGATAGTTAAATGAGAACACCCAGTTATGGGAAGGAACTCAGAAAATGTGAAAATGTGGAAAGCAAAATCAGAAGAGGGCACTTAAGAAGAAATAGAAAGTTAGTGTGTCAATAATACACACAGTCAGGTTAAGAAAAGCAGGATGGCAGGATTCTCAGCTGAAAGGAGTTTACCATGCCATTTTTGTGGTCTAGAAGTAGAAAGCAGGTAAGACATTTAGAGAGCTGGCTAAGTTATTCACATGGAAGCTATGGGAGTTTGAAGAGCAAATAATAGAGAGATATGGGGTACCTGGAAGAGACAAACCTGTCCATTGTTGGTTTCTTTTCAGTTCTGGATGATGTGAACATGCTGAGATGCCACAGGGATTCCATCAATTGTACGTCAACCATAACAGTAGGAACAGATAGTAAGGGGAGGGGGATACCGGTTGTTCTGAGATAGGTCTAAAATGAAGGAGAGTATATTAATCAGTGTACGCTAACTGCCATAACAAATAACCACAACATTGTTTGGTAGCTCCACCCAATAAGATTTATTTTTTCCTCTCATCACAGTCCAGTGCAGTTTGTGTGGGAGGGAATATTACCTGCTCTACACAGTCATTCAGAAACCCTGGCCTCCTTCCATCTATTGGCTCCTTCACCTATTAGATCCTGGGAGTTCTATCAAGCATCCTCTACACACGGCCAAGAGGGAAAAGAGAGTTTATGGAAGATCTTGCTCATGATTTCAGTTTTGGTTTCAAGAGCCAAGCCTGGGAGTGGCTTCCTCTACTTTCACACACATTCCATGGGGCAGAACTCAGTCACAAGGCGCCCAGCTAACTGCAGGTGTGCTGGGACTTGTTACTTAGCTGCCTGCCAGGCAGGAAGGGAAACAGGGTTAGTGACATCATAGCACTGTCTGTGCTCCAGATGGGTACAGAGAATTCTTTGGCCCAGATTAGGGTGAGTATGCTAACAGCCTAAGGCCAAGGACAGATGAGACAGTGAACTTCACTAAAGGATAAATGCTAAAGTGGGGCACATAATTAAAAACAGAAAAGCATTTGGTAGCTACAATTACAAAAAGCAGTATTGAAGGAGAATGCACATTCCTTCTGAATCCTTATCTCCAGGACTAATTTTAAAGGATAACAATGTGAGCCGAGGACCTGATCAGTAAAATTTGGGAGAAAGACTTTCATATAGTGCTAAAGAAGGAGCCCAGAAGAAAAGATGGAAGATAACACACCAGATGGCTCCAGTAGAAAAGGTCATATACGTATGACTGACTGCTAATCACTGCCCCCTGACCTTTGCCCACACATATCCCACACACCAGGAAATGTTCATTTAAAAACAATTCAAAATCCTTCAGACTAATGTGATTGGCCCCAGGGCTCACTCACATAAATCTAAAGAGAGCTTTAGGTCTCCAAGTATTCTAAGGAAAGACGGTGCTCTCAACACCTTAAGACAGAAGCAATCCCACACTCCAGCCAAGGACACCCTTGGACAGGCCATCTAGGGCTAGCTTTTGCCTGGAGCAAAGATGAGACAGAACCAGACATTTGTCTTCACCTAGTAGGGCATGGGACCCTCTTCCCGGTGCCACAAAGAATAATAATAAGGTGGAATTGATTAAAAGCTCACTATGTGCCAGGCACTATGTTTACATGCATGAACTCACATTCAGTGATGTAGACAGTTATTATCTGTGTTTAACAGATGAGGAAACTGATGACCAGAAACTTACCCAAGGTCACCCAGCTCATAAATGTTGCAATAGAGTTCCAACTATTGCAACTAGTTCCAAAGTTTGTGCTTTAATGATGACACTATTTTCCTGGTGTAAAAACAGGTAGGATGTGGTAGAAAATTATAGAAAAATAAAACAATTTACGAGCAACATTTTGTGATAAAAATAAAGGGGTTTCTAATAACGGCATCCTTCAAGTCGATTGGTCTATTTCTTACTTTATTATCTTTGTAATTGCCAAAGGGCTACAGAGCGTATATGCATTTTTCTTAGTTTACTTTTAGCTCCCTTCTTTCCCCAGCCTCAGTCAATGTGTTTCCAGATTTATATTTTAAGGGTGTTCCCAGGGTATTTATTCTCTCTTGTGATTACTAAAGCAGTAAGCCTTTTATCCTGGCAGGGAGGAGGGGATGAAAGGGAGATCCAAAAAGCTGCACAATGATATCTTAAACTTTAGGCACTATCTCTCCAAGCACTGATAAAATTTTATGTTAATTATCCTTTAGAGTGTTGAGATACCAAGCAACAGGAGCAGCCTGTTTACTCCATAGTCTGGAGTAGTTTGGCATAGAACAGCTAGGACAAAATACAGCAAATAGTTTGTACATGTTTGTACACAAAATTTGATCTTGAGGATGGAGGGAGGATTTAAAAAAAAAAAAGGTTATTCAGAGAGAAGCAATGAGCTGCTTTCATTGAGTTCCTCTGAGACATCAGTAATGAACTCTTGAGATACCCTCCTCCCCGACACCCCTGAAGTCCAGTTTATAACAAGACCAATAACTCACTTCATCTCTGAAGCCACTTGTTCAATTCTCTAGACTTTAGAGCCAAAATGAGTTGTTTGTTATTTCTAGCAAGTACAGAAAAGGCCATCACAACCCGTGGGCAGTTCCAAGGACAGCAACTTGTTTTCTAACAACTTGCCTGTGGGTGATGGCCAAATTTCTGAGAAGATTTAGGTACCTCCGATGTATACGGATGGTCATATTAAAACCATTTTTTCCTAGGAATACTTATTAAGCATCTAATTTGATAAATCACTGCATTTGGAGGCTGTCTGGGTATACGGAGCCCTTCAAAAAGCAAACATGAACTGGATGCTTGGCATTTTGAAAATGTTCAAGCAGAGTAGTCTACTAAAGAAAACACGCGTTTATAATATGCATCAGTCTCCACGTAACCGTTGGCCAATCAGCTAACTTCTCTGGAACACCAGTTTTCTCATCTTACGAAACAAGATTTTGTTCATTTAACAAACAGAATAGCCTGGTTAACAACTGGCCCTGTAATCCCATAGACTTATGGTGAATTATTGGTTGGAGCCTCAGTTTCCTCGTTTGTTAAAATTTGGATATTAATGAATACCCTATAGATGCATGAGAATTAAATCATCTATTTAAACCTCTTAGCTGGCCACTTGTAAGTGGTCAATACAAACTGTTTTCATTTTTTAATGTTAGTGATGGAGCCCACTGTATGCCAGGTATTGGGAAAGCAGCCCAGAATACAAAGTTGCATAAAGTGCACTCCTATTCTCAAGGAGTTCACTTTGTAAGGAGGAGATTAGTCAGCACGATTTTATAATGAAACGCAGGAAGTGCTCCAACAGAGTTTGTACCAGCTCCCCAGGCGACACAAGAAGGAGCATCAAATTCTCCCTAGGGAGAGAGAGGAGACTTCATGAGAAAGCTGCTGGAGCCCAGTCTCAAAGATAAGTAGCATTAGTACTAGAAACTGACGTCTAAGAGCTCTTTCAGGCTTAATGTAAGCTTTTGAAACTGTTGGTCTAGAATTGCGTATGTATGAAAGCCATCTTTCAGCACCCAAATCCAGAGCACATTCATTCGTTAACTTTCCATCTGGAAATGCAGTCATTAATTACTGCTGGACTCTCTTCTTCCACAAAACCAAGCAAAAATTCCTTAGCAATGGCACACTTTTATGTCCTACTGTCGGCATTTATGATGCACCCCTTTCACAGACTGAAAATTGGAGGCCAAAATCACAGGCACAGCCAGAGAAGCAGCCGGCCAAGTCGCAGACCTTTGGGGCGCACTTGGCACCGCGCTCCTTTTAAACCGGGCGCCAGGGACTGGGTCAGCAGATCCACTGAGGTCAAGGGAGAAAAGCTAAACGTCTTATGCACAATTTCAAAGGCGTCTGTGCCCAGCAGGAAAAGGGTCTGCGAGCCGAGGAGCAGCCCAAGGGCCCTCAGGAACCGAAGCTCCGGAAGTCCCAGCAGGGCCCCAGGTGCCCTCCTCGGATCGCCCACAATGGGGGTACCCCGGGGCTTCCTTTCCACCCTGAGACTTAGCTTCGCTGCTGGAGTCTGTCCTCCCAGAACACTGAACGCGAGCGGATTGTGTCCTCAGTTACATTGAGCTTGGAGGAGCTGAGCGGCGCGGGTGGAAGCGCTCCGCACCGGCACTCACACTTCGGTTCCCAGGGGTGGCGCGCGTTGGGGTGCGCGGGGAAGGGGGCAGGGCGGGCCAGGGCGGAGCGCACTGGAGATCCGCCCCTGCTCCCCTCCCCCTCCGGCGGAGATCGACAGGGTCTGGGCACCCACCCCAACCAATGAGCGCGTCCCGAGGCGGGCCCTGGAACCGGCTGCTCCGGCTACTTAGAGTCATCCGCGCGGCGGTCGGAAAGCAGAGCGGAGCCGGACTGCCCAGGTGGAGCAGGGGGTCCAGCCAGCGGAGACCCCGAGGCGCACGGGCACCGCGCAGAAAGCCGCACCGCACGCCTCGTCACGGGACAGAACTGAGCCGCAGCCCCGCGCGCCGCCCAGGACCCATTCGCCGCCACCGCCGCCTCCGCAGCACCCATGGGGACCTGGAGACTTTAAAGGAGTTTGGGGTTTCGGGAGCAGGGAAATTACGGGTACGGAGAAACACCTTTCTTTGCCTTGGAAATGATTTTTTCTTCGTCCGGTGGTTTGAATCCCGTGCTGGGTAGGAGGGATGGGGGTCTTTAGGATGAAAGTGGACCTCTCCACACACGCCCACCCACACCCGCACACAGACACTGCACTGGCTTCCCCCGTCCTTCCCCTGCCTCTTTGTTAGGTTATTTTAGACAGAGCAGCCTCGCCCTGGCGCAGCCCGATTGGTTCTGCTGGGGAGAAGGCAAGAGGAGTAAGGGGCAGAGTGCACCTGCCTGTGTGGGCAGGTGTGCCCTGCTGCTCCGGTGTACGTGTATGGGCGAGCGTGAAAGCCTGGGGCTGGATTCATGTACGAATGTGGGAGTCTAAGTGTGCCAGTGTGTCGTCGCGAGGGTTCGTCATTGTGAGTGTCTGTGACATTGTTACACCAGTGTCCTAGCCTGTCAGTGTCTGGACTCCAAGTGTGCAAAATGTTGCTGGTGTCAAGTGAATATCTGCGAATATGTCCGATTGTCATTGTGCCAGCCGCTGTCAGGGGAGGAGAGAGACCTACTGCAAAACTGGGAGGTGGGCTGGAGAGGGTGGGGACAGAAATGTGAACACAGCTTGCTCCGTGCTCTTGGGCCTTAGGCGTCCCTTCTCCCTTCCAACCCATCCCTCCGTCCTTCCCCGAGTGTCCGTCTCCCACGCTGCCACAACCCGCCCTCTCCTCGCTACCGGAACCCTGCAGCTCTCCAGCCCGCCTGCGTTTTTTCTTGTGGGAGTTGAACCGGGTTCCCGGACGGGGTGGGAGGGTGTGTGGTGGCGTCCGCTCTCCCCCGCCGGACTGGTGGCTTCTGCGCCCCTCCTACCCCGGGGGAGGCAGAGAACTCGGCTGGCACAGGTGACTCCAGCGCGGACGCGTAGGCGAGCGGGCAGGTCCCAGAAGCACTGCACGTCTTGAGGAGGGACGGCGGGAGGGGCACCCCGATTCTGACGGTGACTGTGCCTTTCCCCTGTGTTTCCGTAGATCCCCGCTCCTGGCCCTCGCCTCGCCGTGTCATTGATGGGCAACCAACTGGACCGCATCACCCACCTCAACTACAGCGAGTTGCCCACAGGGGACCCGTCGGGGATCGAGAAGGACGAGCTGCGGGTCGGGGTCGCCTACTTCTTCTCGGATGAGGAGGAGGACCTGGACGAACGCGGGCAGCCGGACAGGTTTGGCGTGAAGGCTCCCCCGGGCTGTACCCCCTGCCCAGAGAGCCCCAGCCGCCACCACCACCATCTGCTGCACCAGCTGGTCCTCAACGAGACTCAGTTCTCCGCCTTTCGGGGCCAGGAATGCATCTTCTCCAAAGTGAGCGGCGGCCCTCAGGGCGCCGACCTGAGCGTCTCCGCGGTCTCCGCGCTGCCCGCGCTCTGCGAGCCCGGCGACCTGCTGGAGCTGCTGTGGCTGCAGCCGGCGCCGGAGCCGCCCGCGCCCACCCCACACTGGGCCGTGTACGTGGGCGGCGGGCAGATCATCCACCTGCACCAGGGCGAGATCCGCCAGGACAGCCTGTACGAGGCGGGCGCGGCCAACGTGGGCCGGGTGGTCAATAGCTGGTACCGCTACCGCCCGCTGGTGGCCGAGCTGGTGGTGCAGAACGCCTGCGGCCACCTGGGCCTCAAGAGCGAGGAAATCTGCTGGACGAACTCGGAGAGCTTCGCCGCCTGGTGCCGCTTTGGCAAGCGGGAGTTCAAAGCCGGAGGGGAGGTGCCGGCCGGCACGCAGCCGCCGCAGCAGCAGTACTATCTCAAGGTGCACCTGGGGGACAACAAAGTCCACACGGCCAGGTTTCACAGTCTGGAAGACCTCATCCGCGAGAAGCGCCGCATCGACGCCAGTGGCCGCCTGCGAGTGCTCCAGGAGCTCGCCGACTTCGTGGACGACAAGGAGTAGCTGCGCTCCCTTCCCGTCCCCGCACCCCGCTCCCTTCCCGTCCCCGCACCCGAGCTTCGCGGCCGGTGATTCGGGACCTCCGTCTCCGTCGCGCGTCCGCCGCCAGTGGCCAGTGTCCAGGCTGCGCCCTCGCACCCCTCTGGCAAGTGGCAGGAAGTCTTAGGAGCTGACCCCGGGACTGAAAGGGCGCAGACACGCGCGCCTGGCTCAGAGCCCCAGTGGTGGTGACGGTGTTGGGGGGACCCAGAGTGCGCTTTGTCACTGAGTTGTAAAGGGGGGAAGAGGAAGGGCTGAGGGGAGCAGGGACATGGCCTCCCCCGCGAGTCAATGGTCAGTGACCTCTCACCGACTGGGAAACTACCCTTTACTAAAAAGGGACCATCACCGCCCCAAATGCGCACACTCAGATCGGTCGGAGGCGAGAATTGGTCTTTGCAGGGCACAATTCAGTTCTTGTATGGATGTGTCCCCAGATCGCAGGATTTCCAAGAAATCGAGCCTGTCCCTTGTGCACTTGTGAATAATTCCACAAGAGAGCACTTTGGGACTCCGGGTTATCCTGAGGCTGCCCGGACTTTCCCAGCTCTTCAGCCCCAGGTCTCCTGACATTGTATTGCAGGCTCCAGGCTAAGCTAGACACCGTTTGCTTCCTGTTCTTTCCAGCGAGGGAAGCGAACGTCACCCCCAACCGCATTCGCCTGCGCTCCCTCGGTGGCAGAGGGGACCCTTCCCCGGACCGGGAGGGAAATGGCGCAGCTAATTCGGCGAGCAGAGCCGGCCCCGCCCCCCGACAGGAGATCGTCCACCTGGTGTCTGTAAACTTGAACGTGTGAAGGAGGAAGGAAGCTTGTTGTTCTTAACCCCTGATTGCTCCCAACTCAGGCTGCATTTCAAAAATAGTCATATTTTTAAAGGGGTTGGAGGAGAGGAAGGTGGGGGAGGGACGTGGCGACATTCCAGAAACCAGCATTATTACAGCACCATAGCCAGTGTATTTAGTTTGGCTTTTCCTAACATAGAAATCTTAGAAGGTGGGGAGTGGAAATAGAGTTTTGAAAAAGAGAGAGCAGTTTTCCAGCTATGTCAACAAAGCCTATCGTGTTGATGTTTTTATTGACCATTTTAGCAACATGCTAATAAAATTTCAAATTGAAATTTTTATTTTCATGGCTTTACTCCATGATAGTTTAAATACTGGGGGCCATTAAGAGTGGATTTAGCTAAGAGCTTAGCTAACATTGCCTTTTCACTCTATTTTTTCTCAAATCTTATGAGAATTCAGTTTTTGAATGTTGTAGTTAATTTTTTGTCTTTAAACAGCATCCCTAGTAATGGTGGATGGAGTTGTTCATTAATATGTATATTGTATGGAATTTCTGTCAGTTAAAGGGTTTACTGCTTTGGTAGAAATTGATAGCATGTTCCATAATGTTTCTTTTTTCCATGTTTTTTTTTTATCATTATCATGTAACATTTGCATTTCTATTTTTCTTCCTCTCCTCCTGATCTCCTTAAAAACTAATCTAGAGTTGGCGGGGGCTTTCTTCCCCCTGCACTTTAGTCAGTCCCGCAATTTATTTCTGAAAACAGGAAAGAACTTGTAAGATCAGGACAAACATGTGTTTTTCAAAATGTAAGGCTGTGTAAAACCCCATCCTTGGGCGAGGATTTCCAAACTTCTCTCCTTATGCTACAGCCCCAGCTCGACTGATTGTTACTTGATTTAGTGTGTTAGACCTAAACACACTATAGCATTTACGTCTCTTTCAAGGGAATTTTCCAAATAATGGTGTTTAGCTAATTGTTGCAAGCAACTGCATACTGACAGCTATGATTTAGTTGGACAGTAAATATTATGGCCAAAGCCAGTATTTTGGCATTTCAAAAATAATGCAATAAAACCTAGTCGAGGTTAGCTGAGACTGGATATGCCTTTTTCATGGTATATGATTCATTTTCTGGTTAGGGTTTTCGTGTTTGTTTGTTT
>NW_007728882.1:67646-69207 GCF_000696425.1 Galeopterus variegatus | reverse complement strand
ATATGCCTTTTTCATGGTATATGATTCATTTTCTGGTTAGGGTTTTCGTGTTTGTTTGTTTCTTTTTTAACCTAGATTCATTCCCCGATCTTGAATCCAAAGGTCAGATCGATAAAATATGTACTGAAGTATTTTTCTTAAGCCTATTGAGTGATTTATTTTTAAAAAATGTTTAAATGCATATGCTTTTCTTTCAGCACATACAACAGCAAAACTTTTGTAACAACGAACTTACCTTTGCATGTATGGAGAACTGAAAGTTGTTTATTTCCGTAACTTATTCCTCTTTCAAATAACGAATGGCAGATCATAAACCGAAATTCTTTATTGTATCTACACACTCCACATTCTTTACCGTGTCCTACTACTGTGTCTTGGCTCCCTGCTATATTAAATATCATCCTGAGCACTTGTTCCAACAGGACTGCTTGGCATTTTGTCTTCCACTTGTCACTCAAGGGTTGGGACTTCAGCAAAAGAAATGAATCAGTCTGGATCACACCTAATACTAAGATTTAGTTCCTTTGATGGCGCATCATCTGATTTCTCTCTCACTAAGTGGGTCACTTTAGCAGAGGAGTGGCATATTAGCTTTATACTTGCTAAGACTAGACTGGTAATAAAAATAAGAATTTGGCAGTTAAAGTAGCATTCATTACCATATTGGTCTATTAAGAAGTGGGTTGATAATAATAGTTCTACAAATTCACGATAATAAAACATAGTTTATAAAAGGGGCTTGAAAGGTTTGTAAGCTTTCTCATATTCCTGTTGAAAGAATCATTTATTATTTCTTGGTCAATGTTAATAACCAATGGCAGAATAATTTTAATAGTGGTGCATCATGGGGAGAAATTATCAAGATATTATCTAATAGCTTCATCCTGAGAAAAGTGTGCATTTTTTTAGGGCATTGTTAATGATATGAGTGAAACCAAGAAAGTATTGTTCCCTTTGTAGATGGCCTGGGCACGCTTGATTTTTATTATTTATTATCAGTGTATTATCTCTGAATTTTATCAGAGTTATAGAAATTAAGTCAAAAGTCTCCTGACATTTTAATAGGGGTCAGGAATTTAGTTTTATTTTGGTTATCCTCAGGAGACTGCAGCTTTATAGTAACTTCCATGATGTTGAGTATGTCTAAGCTGGGGACTAGTTCTGTTCAGCCTGCTCCAGAGTAGTGGAAAACTATTCCTATACTACAGTCTTCCTACGCTTTCAGGGGCTGATTCTGAAAAGCAAACTATTACTACTGGAAAAAAAAAAAAAAAGACAGAAACTTTTACTTCAAGGAGTACTTTGCTAAAAATTTTGTTATTTAAAAAAAAGGAGGAGGGTGGGCTGGCATACTTTAAACAAAACCAGCCCTGAATTGCTGTTATTCGCAAAGTGTAATCCTTCTTAAAACAAACAGAAAACAACAGCAAAAAACTCCTGTAGAAGTTACATATGTTGCATTTATTTTATCAAAAATGTCCAAAGTGTGTCAATGAGTGTATCAATGAACCAAGTTGATATGTATAAAAAAATTCCTTAATATCTAAAATTTTAAGTCCCT
>NW_007728882.1:65737-67207 GCF_000696425.1 Galeopterus variegatus | reverse complement strand
AATAATCAGCATATCCTAACAGTCTTCAGACATCACTTTATTGATGACTTACATTTGGTGGCGTGCTTTCGACATCCCAAAGAGTTCAATGTCCCAGTCATCTACCAAACGAAGCAGGGTCAATTTCAGTGAAATTAATAGTAAATTGCCCTATCAGATCAACCTAATTTTCTTTATTCACATGCATAGGTTCAATGCTTTTTCCTTCTCTTTTTTAAGAAAATGAAGAGAATCTAGTTAGTGTTTTCCTTTCACAAGTGGTTTGCCACACACAATGGGCTTCAGGTAAAAAGTACAGGCTTCCGGGTTTCTTGAAACATTAAGAGCTTCATTTAGAGAGTAGACATCTAAGACTCATATCAACGTATTTTTGTTGAGATTTAATAGCTATTGGCAGAAAAACCATGTGTGTGTGTGTGTGTGTGTGTGTGTGTATATATACACATACATACATATATATGTATATTTTCAGTAGTCCCCCCCTTATCCAAGGGGGATTCATTCTAAGACCTCCAGTGGATTCCTATGAAACCTTATGTGCACGATGTTTTTTCCTGCACATATACACCTATGATAAAGTTGAATTTATAAATTAAATAGTAAAAGATTAACAACACAATAATAATAAAAGAGAACAATTAAAACAATATTCTTTTTTAAAAGCTATGTAAATGTGGTCACTATCTCTCAAAATATCTTGTACTGTTACCACCTATTTTTAGACTGGTTGACAGCAGGAAACTGAAACCACAGAAAGCGAAACCGTGGATNCCAGCCCTGAATTGCTGTTATTCGCAAAGTGTAATCCTTCTTAAAACAAACAGAAAACAACGGCAAAAAACTCCTGTAGAAGTTATATATGTTGCATTTATTTTATCAAAAATGTCCAAAGTGTGTCAATGAGTGCATCAATGAACCAAGTTGATATGTATAAAAAAATTCCTTAATATCTAAAATTTTAAGTCCCTATAATGACAGTATTTTATTAAAAGAAAGAATAATATTAGAGGGGTTCAAGAAGTTCATGAAAAAATTAGTATTATCTTTTAATTCCATGTTTTCACAAACTTTCTGAGGTACCCTCATATATGTTAACTTATAGTTAGAAAACACTCATACCAGATAAAAGCATCAAACATCAAACACAGAAGCAGTATTAAGTTCAGTGATGTTATATGATTTTAATAGCTTTTTAAGAATTGTCATGTTTATCTTTCCCTAAGTGTCATATTTCTGTAGTGAACACTTTTGTTTGAACAGTGACTTTATACTATTAGTGTTTATGAAGTAATGAATTACCTGAATAATCAGCATATCCTAACAGTCTTCAGACATCACTTTATTGATGACTTACATTTGGTGGTGTGCTTTCGACATCCCTAAGAGTTCAATGTCCCAGTCATCTACGCAACGAAGCAGGGTCAATTTCAGTGAAATTAATAGTAAATTGCCCTATCAGATCAACCTAAT
>NW_007728882.1:61531-64402 GCF_000696425.1 Galeopterus variegatus | reverse complement strand
TATATATATATATATATATATAGTGTATACATAAACATACAGACTATTTAAAAACAAAGTGGAGACAAACTTGAGATCTACAAAAACAGGAGAAGAAAGACTTAGGGGTCATAATACCTAGTGAGTTACTGGACAGCAAGCAGCTATGCCTAAAACTAAGCACAAACAAAAAGAAGAAAATGTGGAAGATGTGAATTTAAGTTTTAGTTTCACTTTTGGAAAAATACATTCCTGGTTTCTCCAACCAAAAAGACAAGATTCGGGCTGGCCATTTAGCTCAGTTGGTTAGAATACAGCCTTATAACACCAAGGTCATGGGTTTGGATCCTTGTACCAACCAGCGACAACAAACAAAAATAACCAACATGAGATTCAAAGGAAAGCTGTAAAGATTAAGAAGTAATTGAAAAATAAGATGTAAGGTGAAGTAGGGAGGTTATGAGGTGATATAATGAGCTAATAAGCTTTTCAACAGGGGATACCTTTCTCTATTCTAACTGAAGACAGTAAAGAAAAGCTAAAATCCTGTTTTTCCAACCATTTAAATAATTTTTAAAATCCCCTTGATTTCATAACTCAAAGTTTACCTTTGAGGTTGTATGTTTATCTCATTTGAACTAGCAATATAAGAGATTTAAGTATTTAAATATGTTGGGAGAAAAGGGGAAATCATCTTCCCTGCCCTGGTAGCTGAGGGTGAGTTATATAATTCTTTCATTCATTGGCAGAACCTGCAGATGGACGATTCCCCATGCTGTGGCCTCTTATCAGTCTCTCTGATGGCTGATAAATTAAGGCACATGGTAGATGCTCCATAAACATAAGACTAGGGCAGCTCCCTACACAAGCATTTCTCTCTGATTCTTTTTTTTTTTTTTTTTTTAAAGATGACCTGTAAGGGGATCTTAACCCTTGACTTGGTGTTGTCAGCACCACGCTCAGCAAGCAAGCTAACCGGCCATCCCTATATGGGATCCGAACCTGGGGCCTTAGTGTTATCAGCACCGCACTCTGCCGAGTGAGCCACGGGCCGGCCCTCTCTCTGATTCTTGATCACCAGAAAAACCAGAAAGCCTACCATTTGGCTTGTCTAAAAAGGAGAACCTGAAAAAGTGTCTGGCTGAAATTGTCAGGGCTTTTCCACTTCAGAAAGCTCATGAAAGCACATTTTATGAGGCTTAAGGATGAGGATGATTTCAATTAAATGGTATTCAGAATATTTGATTTACTTCTGGGGGGAAAGAAAAAACTATTAAAGAATCCAGGAAAGGTAGAAAATATTCTCTTGTCATTTGGTTAGAAAGGGAAAAGCAAACTAATAATTCTGACTATAACTTCCCCCAACGTCGTCTCTCATTCACCTCAAGGAGAGATTTTTTTGCATGAAATCACAAGATTATTCCTTCAGAAGGAAGCTTATTATTGTAGCTCTTGCTAAAAATTTTCTTCGGTATTTAGGAAAAGACTTACTAGAATATGCACTTCACTCTCTGAGAAAATTAGATTTGATGGATTTTGGTCATGGCTGTTTTTCTAAATAAACATTACTCATTTATATATTAAAATATTAAAATAATTGCTATGCCTNAGCTTGTTCCAAGCCCACTGTTTTAAGGTTTCAGATTCTCCTAGAGGATGAGTGGATCTGGGGGGATCATTTCAACATTTCAATGACTTTATAAAACATCTCCCATCTCCCAATACCACACACTTTATTTCTTCCTGCCTTTTGCTCCTCAGTGGAAGTGTCTTTCCAGGGCTGGGGGCTGAGGGACCTGAGTGAGAAGGAGGCAAGGCTCAGGAGTAGGGTTGCCAGATTTAGCAAATAACAATACAGGACACTCAGTTACCTTTAAATTTCAAGTAAACAGTAAGTAAGTGTTTTAGGATTAGTATGTCCTATGCAATATTTAGGACATTCTCAATACTAAAATATATGTGTTTACCTGAAATTCAAATGTTATTGCACATTCAGTATATTATCTGGTAACCCTACTCAGGGAGAATTTTACCGTCTCTAAGAAGCCACAGCATTTCCTGATTTTTTAGAGCTGACAAACTAAGGACACACCCCCTACCCACAGCACTGAGGTCTTGTCAGATTGCTCTTGTGTCTTGTAAGGCCAAAGCCAGATTCAGGCCCAGGAACGAGCACACAGTTCAGGAGAAGCCTCAGAAGGAAAAGTTCACAGGCCCCCTGCTAATCACTGAGAGAGAGAGTTGGTTGTGTGGTGGGTGGCGGGGTGGGGGTGGGCATTTTCTATGTCTTTATTCTCATACCCCTGATTATATTTTATACAACACACCATCCTTCATCTGGGGGTACGATATACTTTCCTAGATACAGTCAGAAATACTCTGTGCCACTGTTTTTAATCCCACCTGCTGCTTATCCCAATCTTGATCCTCACTTTCCACCTGCTTAGTCCACTGCCTTTCTCACCTGTCTCACCCCTGTAGCTCCTCTGTGCAAACACCTTCAGCCATAGTGATCTTTCTAAATACAGAACTCACAAGGTAAAGGCCATGCTGCTTAGCAGGACAGCTAGGGTCCTTGATCGCCTGACTCCCGCCATGCCCAGCTGCATTTCCTTAACTCTCAGCTTGTATTTGGGCCACACAGAACTTTCTTGTACATGTTTCTTGAGTAGAACATGTATATTTCACTCATGCTTCCATGACTTCCTATGTGTCCCCTTTACCCAATTGCCATTTTTTAATTTGTTTTGTCCTTGAAGTAATATTTTGTCTTTGAAACAATGTTTGCTTGTTACAGTAGTATGGCCTCTAGTCACTACTTGCATTTTTGGCTTCTGTAACTGAGCTTGCTTATCTATGCTAGCCTAGTGAATGCTGAGAAAAGGAAAAAAA
>NW_007728882.1:59649-60726 GCF_000696425.1 Galeopterus variegatus | reverse complement strand
AAAAAAATGTAAAATCCCTGGAAGAGTCCGCATATAAAAACTTTGTGAGACCTCAGCTCGGGGTCCAGATTTTCAAGGATTAGCTTGTCTGCGCCCACTGGCGTAATAAATACCTGGCTATCCAAACTTCCAAGTGTCAGTTGCTTCTTGCCGAGTCTGTTTCCATAACAAAGTGACATGTATTAATTGTATGCATTATGGGATATGTATTTATATTTCGATACATGTATATAACCTGTGAGGATCAAATCAAGGTAATTAGCATAACCATCATTGCAAAAATTTGTTTCTTTGTGATGAAAGCATGTGAGCTCTTCTCTTCTAGCCATTTGAAAACATGCAGTATGTTACCGTCAATCATAGGTGCCTAGCACTACTGTAGACCTCTACAGTAGTGGACTTATTTTTCTATCTAGCTGTAATTTTGTACATGTTAACCAAACTCTCTCTGTTCTTGATTCCTGGGTAGCAAGCCTTCATTCAGCCATTCTTCATGACCAAGCTCCATGCTACCCTCTAGAGTGGTGTTAGTCATTTTCTTCTCTATGTTCCCATTGTGCTTTGTTTATATTACCCCCAGACTCACTTTCTTCTACTATAAATATCATTTACATCTGCCTCTCCCTAGGTGTGTTTGGTCTGCTGGGGAGGACTCTGTGACTTATTTTTGCAACTTGCAATAGGTGCTTAGTTAGTATGTATTGAACGAGTGGCAGAACTGGGAAAGACAGAAGAGTTGGCTCCTCAGTATGTGAGGAATACTTCCCACGATCTCTCTGAGCCAAACCATGGTAGGAATGAGCTAAAAGTTGTGTATCAACTTGCACACAATTCTTCCTAAGAACCACACCATAGAAAATCAGTTTCTGCTTAGAAAATAAGCGGGAATGATGAGGAATTTACATTGCATTATATTACACTGCAAATGATAGGAGACTAGCCATACATAGTTTAAAAGATTTCTTTGCCCTACATATGCTGGTACAAACATTTCTTCATGAATGGACTTTATGACTCTTATTACGATGGAAATACAGATTTTTCTCCTCTTGGTAATTTAATTTCTTTTTTTTTTTT
>NW_007728882.1:55980-58833 GCF_000696425.1 Galeopterus variegatus | reverse complement strand
CTCGCTCAGCCAGTGAGCGGGAACCGGTCTGTATGTGGGATCCGAACCCTCGGCAGGAGCGCCGCTGCTCTCCCAAGCGGCGCACTGTAGCAGTGCGCCACCGGGCCGGCCCATTGGTAATTTAATTTCCACCTAGGAGAGATAGCTAGAGAGTTGCAAATTTAGAAAACAGCTGAGGGTTGACTTGTAAGAAATAAGGCCCTGTGTGGGCCGTTTTGGTGGGTGGGCCCTAGACTGCCAGAGATGTTCAGTCAGTGCAGAGGGAGTCTACTGAAAACCCAAGTCCTGTTTACTTTGGGGAAAGTAAAATATCTCCCAATCTCAGTAGTAAGCAAATACACCTTTGACTCGTGTGGAATGAAGAAAAAAAAAATCACCTTGCCTGACATTCCAGCAGGGGGAGCAGAAGAAAACCAGCCTCTTTTGATTGATGACATTTGGACCTCCAGGCTGGCTGAACAGCTAGAATAATTTGTAATAATTTGAAATGCAATTGAGCACTAAAAAGGTAGCTAGATTAATGTCTTATAAAATATATATGCTTTTATATTTGAACTTTAGGAGGAGCACCCCACACTTTTCTAGGGAGTTATTATTCTCTTAGCACCTCTGGGCATTCGATATTTAATCTAGTTTTGGTCATGGTTATTGTTGCTTGTATCTAAGAAAAGCCATTTTAATTTGGGATTTTAAGCCATACTATCCTGATGGAAAAAAAAAATGTGTCAAGACGCAAGAATGAAGTACTTCCTCGGAAGGAAGTATTATTACTTGTTTGGGATTAGAAATTTGAGGGTTTGGGTAAAACATTGCTTTGGCCCAGAGAGCAATTTTCAGAGGAGACAGAGGAGATTTTTCATCACACGGCCTCACCGTTCTGATTTCAGAAACCAGCACCCCTTGTGTGAATCTGCTTTATTTGTGTGTAATTTTATGAGACAGGATCTACATGGAAAACCAGGAGCAGAGGTAGTTACTCCATCCTCTACAGACCAACAAAATCAATGCTCTAAACCCAAATGTGTCCTGCCCATGTTAACTTCTTAACTCCTTTAAGGGCTTTCCATAATTTATAGAATGAAATCCAGTCTCCTTGACACCATTCACACTCTGCTCTAATCTGTCCTGTTCTTTCCTTGTAACTCCCACCCCTAGCCTCTGAAGCTTCACCCCCTGACCCATCACAGTGCATTACACTGGGAGTCAACTGTACCAGACCACTTCCCTTTCTCCAAAAGCCCTGCCACTGTATACTTTTGCTCAAGCTGTTTCATTTGTATGGAACATCCTTCTCTCCTCCTTGGCCACATGTCAAAATTATCTTTATCCTGAGTTCTGATAAGAGACTGTTCACTTATCCACTGCTCTATGAAGCCTCTGCTTTTCCTGCAACACCCCCTCCTTCAGCAGCAACAGCAGGCCAAGTTAATTCTCTCCCACTAAGCTCCTGTAATAGTCCATCCAAACATTTAACATTCACTCTATGCATTTAGTATTCTGATCTGCAGGCCCTAAACTATGTCAAACACAATTTATTTAAGTTAATGGAGACCTGACTGCCTTCTGAAATAGGCTTTAATCTTGAGGCAGGGATCTTGGCATTTTGATCTTTGGTTCACTAATAGCTGGTATCTGGTCTGTATTAGGTGCTCAACCAAAACTAATGTAATTCAGTTCAGTTGGTTTAATTCAAAAGCATCTATTCTACTACCAGAACAGTAAGTGCTATTTTAAAATTAATGTTCTAATGGGAGATCAACTCCTTATTCATGCATTGGGTCCCTATAAAAGGCAAGCCTTTGTTTTAGGTCATATTGACACAAAACGTAGTCTAAATTTCAAGAACTAGATCTGGTAAAGAAGATGGGTACATTATTAGCTATATCCACTACAGCCTGAGATATAGATCATCAAGGTCATTTTTTAAAATACTATAGAAGTCAAAGGAAGAAGCATTTGAAAGTATACATTAGCTGCAAGAAATCAAAGTCATTAACTGGCATAGAGGATTTGAAAGATGTTTCTAAGATAATGACACATTTTTGTTGCATTTTTGTTAATAATTGGAAATACAAATAAATATTTTTCTTGTTATTTAAATATAATAGACTATCTTCTATTATTTGTAAAATGTAAAATTATGTGAAATGCTGTTTTTAGAGTGTTTAGTCCTACAAAGTTTGTAGATATAAGATTAAAATGTGTTGAAGGAAAACCCTTTTGCTGTTGAGCTATCAAAATCAGCAGGTTATGAGCATTTGGTTTATCAACTAATTCACCTCCCAGTTTATCCTGTAGACAAGATCTTTGATTGATGGATGGAGTGGCTGCCTTGGATTCAGTTGACAGGGTTGGGACAAGTTCTCGAAAGGGAAGCTGTGCAAATACAGGGGTTTGCTGGAGTGGGGCTGGGCCCAAAGCAGTGATGACCTGAACCCATTTGAGAGAGGGTGATCTGGCTCCAGGAGAGAGGCCAGGGTCATAGCCGAATGCTAATGGGCTAGGTAACCTGCAAAGAGAGAACAACCAAAATATCAGAAGCCATGAGATCACTGGTCACATGCAGCGTGCAAACTGTTTTGTGACCAAGAGCCTTTTGCCAAGTGAAATAAATAGTTGAGGTGCAACAATTGCTGAGACAGAATTGACGAGTCTAAGAAATGATACTGTCTCACAGTCTACATAAATATTTCAATTTTTTTTTTTTTTTTTTTTTTTTTTTTTTTTTTTTTTTTCCGTGTCCGGCACCGGATCCCACCCCCCAGTGTTGCCCCCGTACCGGACCGGGGACCGGCAACGGGATCGCAACCCTTGGGGTCGCTCCCGCGCCTCGCTCAGCCAGTGAGTGGGAAC
>NW_007728882.1:41862-55088 GCF_000696425.1 Galeopterus variegatus | reverse complement strand
CAAAAAATTTTTAATTTTTTTTTTTTTTTTTTTTTTTTTTTGTCTTTTGTCTTTTTCCGTGTCCGGCAACGGATCGCAACCCTCAGTGTTGCCCCCGTACCGGACCGGGGACCGGCAACGGGATCGCAACCCTTGGGGTCGCTCCCGCGCCTCGCTCAGCCAGTGAGCGGGAACCGGTCTGTATGTGGGATCCGAACCCTCAGGCGGGAGCGCCGCTGCGTTTCCCAAGCGGCGCACTATCCAGTGCTCCACTGGGCCGGCCCAAATATTTCAATTTTAAAGCATATTATGCTCTATTTAAAAATGGCATTGAAAAAAATAACCAGAAACTCTATTAACTTTGACAATAATCCTTCAGTACAAATAAAAGATTTTCCACCGGGCCGGCCCAAATATTTCAATTTTAAAGCATATTATGCTCTATTTAAAAATGGCATTAAAAAAAATAACCAGAAACTCTATTAACTTTGACAATAATCCTTCAGTACAAATAAAAGATTTTCTTTGAAGAAAAATGAATCTAAGCCTCTTGTCCAAAGAAATCCTAAATTTAGGATTGTCATTGTGTTTCCAACGGACTTTGGCACAAAGTATTAGATCTCTAAATGCCTCTACTACCACAGTAAACATCTCCATGTAATTCAGCACATCATACAAGCAAAATGTCCCTTCTTGTGTGAAATTCCCATTTGCTTAAAAAAGGGGAAATTCCAGATTATATGCAAAGATTGAGAAGTTACCCAAAATATCCAGGTACACAAGTATCAGTGACTGGAGTATAATTCTTTAAGTGTTGAATCTCATGTTAACGAATTCCAAAGAAAAACAGCTGACTTTATGCATGTATTTTAATAAGGCTGTGAAAACAGTCCACTTACAGCATAAAAACCCCTTGTCTTTTAAAAATGCTAGTCAGAATATTTTAATAAATTAAATTTGTCTGCCTGTCAAATCTGTCAAATTGACAAGAACCCTCAAGGAGTATTGCTGATGTTGTACTTCTATTTCTCCAATAGGATTACATTTGGAATTTAATGTGGGCTGCTTAGAGGAAGCATTTATCCATCAGGGTAATTTTAAGTAACAAACATTAATATAATATCCTAAGTCTCCAACCTTATAGGGCCAGGGTGATATTCTTTCCTGCGAAAACTCTTTTATTACATACAAGAGGGCCCTGAATATTATATTTGTTTATAATAATGAAATGAGAAGGCAAGTAAGTTCACATCAACAGAGAATAACTACTGACATTTTCTCAGAGATGTGTAGATTATATAGTCAATCATCATCCTCACCACCAACCTTGTGTCATTCGGGTCTTACTGTCCCCAGAGTACAAATGGGGATACTGAGGCTTGGCAGGGGCAGACACCCAGTTCGGTATCACACATCTTGCATCTAGTAAAACCAGCACTTTAACTCAAGTGTTTTGATCCAAAGCCATTACGTTTCTCTGTCCTTAAAAGATTTTCCTCGAATAATCAAATGTCTCCCTCCACTTTTTTTCTAATAGGAAAAAGCCACTTAATGCTTCTAGTTAGTATACGGGAGTATTTGTACCAAATGTGTGCTAGCAGTTAGTTAACAAAGACGAGCTTTTAATTTTTCAAAATACTGTACCTAAGAGAAGTGGGTACTAGGTATTCAAAAATGCAAATCCACTTAAACTCTGGGCCAACTGTATAATATATACATTAATTACCTAGACTTGATGTTCTGTCTCCCGGAATGAAAGTCTCAAATACATGTCTAAAAGTCAGAATGCAATCATGCCTCAATTTTGAGATTCTTTTGTTTCTTATCCTGAACTTCAGATACAGAGATGTACCTGTTGGATAATATCTGAAGAGTTTGGGTCTGTCACCAGAGGTCCAAGGTAGTTATCAGAGTACTCTTCACTTATTGGTCAATAAATAGTTTATAGTGTGTTGGGAAAATTTCTTTCAAACATAAATAGAACAGCAACAACAACAAAAAAAACACCTCAATTAATATTATGCTTCTAATTCCTTATAAGAAGTCTAAAGTTGTGAATAAAAATGTATGTGTGATTTCAATTAAATTTTTCTGGCAACAACCTGAAATAGTTGTACAAAATAATACCTGTTTTGTGACTGGCCAGCCCCAACATTAGGGTGACAACATGAGTCAGGCCCTGCACAGATCTGTCTGAAGAACCTATTTGCACATGTAAAGAGGCGTGTTTAACTTAGCCAAGATAACATTACCATGAGATGCTGCAGTGAATTACTGTTTACCTGTGGCCAGTCTCATGAAACAATATCTTATGACCCAACACATGGCATTTTCATTTCTAATGAGATTAGTTATTCTTCATAAACCATGAACTCACTAGAGATCAAAATAGACCCAAATAAATAAAATCCAGTAAATAAGTCATCTAAAGGATGGTATGATGGAAAGGATGTGGGATTTTGAAAACCACATGACTACAAATCTTACTCCTGGTTTTCTAGCTGTATGATCTTGGACAAATCACTAACCTGGGGCTCCATCGCTCAGCCTTTGAAGAGGAAGATCATGAACCTTAACTCACATGGTCAGGATGAAGTTAAATTAAATGTCTGTAAAATTGTCCACCCACAGAGCTTTGTGCATAAAAGGCAATCAGCAGACATTAGCTGATTTAAATTAGAATACGAAATGAATTTCCTTTTACTATTAAGATTCCACGTTTCCTAATTCTTTAATGTGTTTGCTTTGTCTCTACTTAGATGGTAAATCATTGGAGAGAATGGATCTTACCTTACTCATTTCTTATCCTCCTTAGCAGAATTTCAAGTATGTAGTTGTCAAAAAATTTTTTGATAAAAGTCAAAGAGCAACTAAAATTTCATCCAAGTAGAGGTGCTCTGAGAGAATGAAAATGGGTGTTTCTTAAAATGAAAACACAAACTACTTGCTGTAGGCTGATTATTTGTGTTCTCTCCAAATTCATAGGTTGAATTCCTAACCCACAATGTGATGGCATTAGGAGGTGGGGCCTTTGGGAGTTAATTAGGTCCTGAGGGTAGAGCCCTCATGAATGGCATTAGTGCCCTTGCTTTTTCTCTCTGCTCTCCTCCTTGTGAGGACACGATGAGAAGACAGCCATCTGCAACCCAGAAGAGGGCCCTCACCATAACACGATCGTGCCAGTGCCATGACCTCAGACTTCCAGCCTCCAGAATTGTGAGAAATAAATTTCTGTTGTGGATAAACCGCCCAGTTTATGGTGTTCTGATGCAGCAGCCTGAAGGGACTATAACACTACTCTGTTAAATGAAGCACAAACACCTCCTCCCAATATTTTATTCAATAATTGCATCTGAGCTGCACTGGAATCCTAAAAACAGTACCCACAGCTGTGCTCCTGTGGTCAGAGAATTCTCCAGGCATTCTTCTCCCACCATCCACTAAAAACTACTGCACTCTTGTCTGTGGTCTCTGCTCCTAATGGCCTGCCCAATGCCTGCAGTTAACTTCTTTGCCCTTTGAACTGAAAACTCCATTGCATGGTTTGTCTCAGGTGCAGGTTGGAGGGAGATATTGCACAAATGACTATTATAAAAGGTAAGTCTTTATTGGTGTATTTGCTCAGACTTAAAAGTAAAGGGAAACTTTTATACATATTGAATCATGCCTATTTCATTAGCACAGCAGTTCTTAACCCTTAGGGTTCCTTTAAATTATTGGGGAGCACAAAGAGCTTTTATTAATGTTAGCTGTATCTATCAATACTTGCTGTGATAGAGTTAATACTGATACATTTCAAATTTATTTATTAATACATTTTAAAATACTAATAAATAAACCTATTACATTACATAAGTGATATTTTAATAAAAATAACTATATTTTCCAAAAAGTGAAAAGAGTGGCATTGTTTTACATTTTTGCAAAATTTTTAATGTCTGCCTTAATAGAAGACAACTGGATTCTTACGTCTGTTTTTGAATTCAGTCTGTCCTCACATCTATCAATACTTGCTGTGATAGAGTTAATACTGATACATTTCAAATTTATTTATTAATACATTTTAAAATACTAATAAATAAACCTATTATATTACATAAGTGATATTTTAATAAAAATAACTATATTTTCCAAAAAGTGAAAAGAGTGGCATTGTTTTACATTTTTGCAAAATTTTTACTGTCTGCCTTAATAGAAGACAACTGGATTCTTACGTCTGTTTTTGAATTCAGTCTGTCCTCATATGACGTATCATATAACCTCTGCAAAACTCCTGTAAACGCTTGTGAAGGAATTAGAATAGAAAAGCCAAAATCTTAGAATTGTGAAAATAGTTTTGACCTTGTGCACACCGTTAAAGGGTCTCAGGGACCCCACAGGTTCTAGGACCCTACTTTGAGAACCACTGTAATTGAATCTTGCCTGGTTTTCCAAAGAGCCGCTCCATCTAGCTACTTCCAGTATTCACTCAGGAAAGCCATCTACCAAATTGCCAAGTCAGTGACATACACATGTAACTGACATGAAATAGTATAATTGAAAGCATCATTTTTTTTTAAATTTCAGATTTATTCATGTGGGTAGTTCCTCCCCTGTCACTGGACCAAGTCAGACAAGTTCCTTAACTTTTTCTTTTCTCTTAGGTAATACAACGTCCTACAATGCTCTAAGATGCCAAACTCTCAAAGTCTCAAAAGGCCAAAACCTTAGAAGAGCCAATTTCTAACTTTATTAAAAGAAATCCTGTCATTTATGGCAACATGGATGAGCCTGGAAGACATTTTGTTAAGTGAAATAAGTCAACAGACAAATAAATACCACATGTTCTCACTTATATGTAGAAGCTAAAAAAAATAAAAATAAAAAGTTGAACTTTTACAAGTAGTGTAGAACTGTGGTTACTAGAGGGTGAGAAGCAGGGGATAGTGAGAGGTTGGTTAACAGATATAAAATTATAGCTAGATAAAATAAGTTCTAGTGTTGTACAGTAGTGCTAGGCTTCTATAATTAACAATAACTTATTGTATATTGTCAAATGACTAGAAGAGAGGAACGTAAAAGTCCCCATTGAAAAGAAATGATAAACTTTTGTGATGATGATGATGAATTTGCTAACTACCCTGATTTGGTCACTACACATTGTATACATATATTGAAATATAACTCTGTACCCCATAAATATGTACAATCAGTACATTTCAATTAAAAATTTTAAAAAGAAAAAAAATATAAAACAAAAGCTACAGAACTTGCCACTTTCTCAAATGGGAACAGCTCTAGGCAACTTTTCCTGTCTTCGTTTTTTACTCCAGCTTAATAGATCCCAACTCCTTTGGAGTGTGTGCATGTGTGTGTGTTGCGGGGGAGGCGGACGCATATGTGTAGGGGGTGGTGAAGGAAGATTGATAAAGCAATCAGAAAATGTGACTTGACTAGCATTTTAATAAAAGGCTTAGTGCTTCCATTCCTGGTAGATTTTTAGAGTTGAATCTTTCTCTTGTGGATGCTCTTAAGAGACCCACTCAGTGCCAACTCCTGGTATTGCAACTGAAGCTCCCCTTGGCATAGATAAAGTCACTTTATTTAGCAGCCAGACACTCCCTCATCATTGCCAGGTAAGGTGAGAAACAATCTCTCTGCTAGAAAACTCAGCTGGGTGGAATCTCAGATGTTCCTATTCAGCTTCCTCTTGCATGTAGATGTTCCCAGTCAGCTTTCTCTTGCATATGGTGCAAGAAAGACATTCAAGTATCCTTTCTCTGGGAAAACCCCAGAGCACAGGCTGATCTTGCAGATGGCCAGCATCTTGTCTTCTGGATGTCCTGAGAGGGAATCTTAATGAAGGAGTCTCCAAGATTCCCTGAAACCCTCCTGCTAGCTTTGAGGTGAGACAGGACTGTGCCACCTTACTCGTAAAGGACCTGGAGCACTCAGTGTGCAGCAGCATTGTCTTAAAAATCCTCTCTCCCCCAAAATTCATATACTGAAATCCTAACCTCCAAGGTGATGGTGTTAAGAAGTGGGGCCTTTGGGAGGTGATAAGGTCATGACAGTGGAGCACTTATGAATGGCATTAGTGCCCTTATAAAAATAGGTCCAAAAGAGCTCACTTACCTCTTCCACCATATGAGGACACAGCAAGAAGGCACCATCTGTGTACCAAGAAATAGGCCTTCACCTGAAACCAAAGTCACCAGCACCTTGACCTTGGACTTTCTAGCCTCTGGAACTGCAAGATGTAGATTTAAGTTGTTTATAAGCTACCTAGTTTATGGAACTTTATTATAGCAGCCCAAACAGTCTAAGACATTTTATTTCCTCAATGTTGATTTAAGAGTTGTCTAAGACAGTTCTCTGTCATCCTATTGTGGATTATTTTTATTTCTCACTATAGTGTCCCATCTTTTTTCCATCTCAGTGAGTTCGTCACAGTATCCAGTTTAGCATCCTGTTATTTAAAAACAAAAAAAAACAGCGTCCACTGGCTGTTTCTCAGCTGCAGGAGCTCAGGTGGCTTTATAATTTGTTCAGTCTACTTGCACTTAGGAAAAGTACTAACAGCACATAATTGGTAATATTTCTTAGGATATTTGCATTTAAACTGGGAGCAATGCTTTCCTTTCTTAGTATAATTTGTCTTACATTTTTAAAAGTAATAGCTATTCATTAAGTTATATTTGAAAATGCAGGAAGAAAGAAAATTGTTCTACCACTCATATAAAACCAATATTCACATATGTATATTTTCCTCTAACAATATTTCAAAGCATGTCTCAATTTTAATTGAATTCATATAAATACAATTTTATATCATACATTTTACTTATTAATATGCTATTAGCATCACCAATGTCAATGCAAACTCCATGTAAACATCAACTAATTGGTTGCAAAGTATTATATAGATAAGCCATGGTTTATTTAGTCATTGTATTTATTGTTAAATATTTGCATTCTTTACATTGTCTACTATTGAAAACCAAGTTGCATTGAATATATTTGGATAGACACTTTTTTTCTTTATTTGGAGTTATTTCCTTAGAAAATATTTCTGGATATGGGATTACTGGGTAAATGGATATGAAAGATTTCCAGGATACACACACACCCACATGTGCACAAACACACACAATTTTGAAAAAGGCGAATATATGCCTGTGTTCAAGACATATCATCATTATTGACCCATACAGCCTCCCATTCTTTATTGGTTGGTTGATTTCCTTTTATTGCCAATCTTCATTTTTATCCCCCTCACCCTCACCATAGGACAGTAGCACTTTATAATGTATTCCTTTATTCGCATGTGGTCACATAAACATGCATTTTTATCTTGTGTGCATGAATTTTAAATGCACGCAAAGAATATTATGCTATGGACTTCATACTGCTTCTCACTTTTTTACCCAGCACTAATATTCCTTTATTCGCATGTGGTCACATAAACATGCATTTTTATCTTGTGTGCATGAATTTTAAGTGCACGCAAAGAATATTATGCTATGGACTTCATACTGCTTCTCACTTTTTTACCCAGCACTAAGTTTTTAAGATCTATCCATATTGTTTTCTGTAGATCTAAGACTACTGAATGCCACTGGTATTCTATTCTGTGCATCCATCAACAACACTTCTCTGTTCTCTAATAGACCTCCTAGACTGCATCGAGCTTTGCATTACAAGAAACAATGCTCAGGATAGGATTAATCTCCCTGTCCATGCCCCCTCATGGATCTGTGTGAGGTGTATAACTAGAATAGAGAATGCTGGGTCACAGGCATACATATTTCTAATTGGACTAAGTACTGTCTAATTACTTTCCAGAGTAATTGCTCCCGTCTGTGTTCTCAGCAGCAGTGTATGTGAATCCCCGTATCCACAATTCCCATCATCACTTGGTGTTATCTAAGTTTCTAATTTTCCAATTCTGACAATTACAAAGTGATATCTCAGAGTCGTTTTCATTTTCATTTCCCTAAATATCAGTGAGTTTGAGCATCTTTTCATATGCTTAGGCATTCACGTTTCTCTAATCTGATTTGCCTATTTATATCTTTGCCCATTTGTTTAATAGGTTTCTAGTATTTTTCTTACTGACATATAAATATTAATAAATTATTTTATACTTTTAATAGAATTTTACATTTTTCCCTGAGAAAATTTTATGGTTTCTTTTAAATAGTTTATTCATAAACCTTTTTGCTTGTTATATCTAATGTGAATGTACCTATTTTAAATTGGTGATAAATTATATTTTTGATAAATTTTATTAATTTTTATACATCGATCTTATATCTAAAACACTTGGATTTATTTTTATTTCTAAACTTTTTCAGTTACAATCATTTTTTTAAAAAAATAAGGTTGTCTATTTTTTTTCTTTAGAAATTTACAGGAGCTCTTTAAAGCTGGAAAAATTAGCTCTTTGCCTGTGGTCAGAGCACTAATTAGCCTCTTCTTTGAGAATGAGTTGTAAGTTTTTGCCTATATTGTGGTTGTGGTGATTTTGCCATACTATCATGGAAAAAACGTATCGCTCTTTTATTTAATACCCTATTTAGAAAGGCCCCCTTTTTATAAGAAATTCTCTGTGCTTTTGTTGAGAGGTTTTTTATTTTCATTAGTGTTAGATTTAAATATTTGATTTATTTGCAATTTATCCTGGTGTGAGGTGTGAAGTATGGATCCACGTTTATTATCATAATGGCTACATAGTTGAATAAGCCAAGCTTTTCTATTGATTTGAAATATCCACTCTGTCATATGCTACAGTTTTGCATATACTTGTGGGTCTATTTCTTACTTTTCTTCTTCATTGGTCTATCTATATTTTAATGCTTCAGGTCAATGCTATATAAATGATTGGAGCTTTAACTGTGATTTTAATAGCCAGTAGGACTGACCCTCTCTCATTACTCCTTTTTCAGAATTTTTTCTAAATATTCTTGCTTACTTATTCTATTTTATTTCTTTTACTATACTGACTAGAACATCCAATATATGTTTAGATAGAAATAATATTAACAAGTACTTTCAAAGTGTTCCTTAAATTAAAGGAAGAACTTCTAAAATTTCAACACTAAGTATAATGTTTGATGCAGTTTTTAGCAGAAACTCTTCATTAAGCTAAGGAAGTTTTTTTCTTTTTTTATTTCTATTTTATGCTACACACCAAGCAATACGAAGTGCTGCTGACTATGTGAAGCTTCTGGAATGCTCATAAACTATTCGTGGGCATTTAAATTGATGCAGTCCCTCTGGACAGTTTCTACTAAGCTTGGAAATACTCATAAACTACGACCCAGCAATTCCGCTCAGGGATAGGTCTCTAGGAATATGTACATAGGAGTAACAAAAGATGTGTACGAGAATGTTAAAAGTAGTATTATTAGTTACAACAAGACTGGAAAAAAACTCAAGTCTCCAACAGTAGAGTGGTAAATAATTCATGCCATATTCATATAGTGGCATACTCTACAGCAATAAAAATCGATGAATTACTGTTACATCCAGTAATACAAATGATTCTCATTAGCACAATGTTGAACAAGAGTATATATTATTCTGTCTAAATTAAGCTAAAAAGTGGCAAAACTAAGCTATGATGTATATATAGGATAATAGTTAACTTTGGACAGGGAGTATTGAATGAAAGGCCATTAGAAAGGGCCTCTGAGATGCTGAAAACATTCTATTTCTTAATTGGGGTGGTAATTATAGGGCTGTGTTTTTCTCTGTTTACATAAATAAGGTTTCTTTTTTCTTTTTTTTTTTAAGTTTAAGCTTGTTGAATGAAAAACTAAATAAATAAAACAATGAATGAAATCCAGTGCAAATTAAAAGGAAATAGACCCTTCCCTGTATGGAAATGAGGAAATATGTTTGTTGGATTTTGGTTTTACCCTGGTTCTACCTCTAACAAGCTGTGAGCTTTTTTCATAAGTTACTTTCCACTTTGAAACTGTTTCTAATTTCTCAAAATTGAAAGCTTAATTAAATGATTTTTAAATACCCTCTGCATTCTAAGACTCATAAAGAACTGTTCCAAAAGTCACTTAAATTTCTTCTTTTTGCTTAAATATTATTGAATGTTAAGAGTAACTAGTCCCTTATGTTGTTTTTTTAATACTCATTCAGCATCTTTCCAATTACCCTTTGGCTTTCCTAGTAGCTTCCTGCATGTTTCTGTTAATGCAAACTACCTGTGCCAATCAGTAGTTATTTTTCTCAGTCAAATTAAGTTTTTTCTGGTTTATACATCAATTTTTGAGAGTGTTTTCATCCATTTAGGCTGTTATTTCAAAATACTATAAACAGGGTAGCTTAGAAACAGCGGAAACGTATTTCTCACAGTTCGGGGGCTAGGAAGTCCAAGATGAAGGCGCCGGCAGATTTGGTGTCTGTGAGGACTCATGGTAGGAGGGGTGAGGGCTCTCTCTGGGGCCTCTTCTACAAGGGCACGGATCCCATTCATCTCCCAAAGGCCCCACTCAACACTATCACCTCGGGGGTGAGGATTTAAACATATGAATTTTGGAGGGACACAAACATTCAACTATAGCGAAGAATTTGTTTGGCATAGATCTATGCCCATATAATTCTGCAATGACAAAACTGAAAAACAGCTCCTCGTGACAGCCTGTAAATGACCAGCTAGTGATCTTAGAAAACCATATGCTGGGCATAAAGGGAATCAATGAGAAAAATTTCAAATCTTCTTCTGATCATTCTTGAGTTCAGGGATGGCACTGAAGACTGAGAAAAAAAAAAAAAAGTCTCTTCCTCTGACAAAAACCATTCGTTGTGTGCCACTAAACACCCTCCCCGTGCATAGTAAAAGCAACTGTAATACTGAGCTTTCTCCACATCTTCCAATAATAGACTATGTGTCTTGCACTAGGCGTGCTCATGTGACTAGGTTCTGAACAAGGAGATGTGACAGAAGTGACGTTCAACTTCCTGTCTGCACTCTTGAGGGGCTGATGTGTGTCCTTCCCACCTCTATTTCCCCCAACCCTTTTTTTTTTGCTGGCTGAAGTGCACATTAAGTAATGCCCATTTAAGGCCTCGTAGACAAATGAAAAACCCTGGGGATGTTCAAGAAACTGAATGAATGGAGCTTGGGCTTTTGAGAGATTCATGGCCCACAGATGTCATAGAGGCTTAGAGCTTTAGAAAAAAGCAAAGTAGGTTTTATCTTGTGCAAACCATTGTTATTTTGGATTTTTGTCACAAGGTACTAAAACTATATCCTAACTAATATACTCTTTCAATCTATTATTAAAACCAGCCACTGCGGCTTGAGAGTGTCTATGATGTGGATATTGAACTAGGCAACCGCACTATCCTCTTTCTGGGGGGTTTTTAATTTAATGTTAGCATTCAGTACAGGACTGCTTTTCTTCTCATCTTAACTTGGCTCTGCCTCTTGCAGGAGGCTCAACACTGAAAGAAAGAAAATTCAACATCAGGGCTGCTACTCAAACTGACCTTCAGATGACAGCAGATAAACCAATTTGCCACAGTCTGGGCTCATTGGAGGATTGTTTTCAGAAAAGCGATATGCAATGCTTGGGAAAGAGAGCAATTAAAGATGTTGGGGTTAATCAACTGAAATCATTAAAATTTTCCATTAGAAATTATAAAGAGCACAGTTTTTGACTGGATAGTTGAAAGTGTTTTTAAGTTCCCTCTTCCTGGAGAAACAGCAAATGTCTTCATGATAAACACCAGAAAAGAGAGATGGGAAGGAGTTACAGTTAGAAAAAGAACAGGAGAATTAGAAATGGTTAGAGAAGCTAAATATACGAGACAACAGTGCTATGGGATTTACAAAATAAATTGACCCACCTCAAGTGTAATAAATTCTTTAAGGACATAGGTAGTTTTTCTCATTTTTATTGTCCACTATTATTATCACTGAGAGAAGAAAACAGAAAGGATGTTACACTCATTCATTTGCTAATGAGTCAACATTTATTATGTGCTGGGTGTTCTTCCAGTGGCTGAGTGAACAGAACAAAGGCTCTGCCCTCGTGGGACTTAAATGGGGGTGACAAACAACAAGTGAATAAATAAAAACATGTCATGCAATGTAAAAACATACCATGCCCTGAGGATGGAGGGAACTAGATTCTTTCACAAGCACAGTTGACATATTTGTCACAGCAATGCTGCCACTCTTCCTTCCTATGCCCAGGGAAGAGACATTGTATAGAAATCCCTGTGCTTCTCACTGAGCTAAGACAGCTTCAGAATCCTTCTGAACCCTGAGAGTAAATATTGGTATGAAAGCCATTTTTTATCACTGCCTTACAGCTCAGGCTTCTTAGTTCTAGCCCATAATCTTATCTTCAGATTGTCTGATTTTCCAGTGTCACTGACACTATTTCTACTGGGGTATGGATGGAAGGAGTATACTGGCTAGAAAAACCACATTGTCAGGGATACCTTATTCATTCATTTATTATACTATTTACTATGCAGTTTTGCTTATACATCAGGCACTCTGCTAAGTCTTAAAGATAGAGGGATAAATTATTTCATTGCCTCACAAATCAGAAAGATATGGAAGAAAAATTATTGCAATACAGTGCAATAGATGCTGTAATCAATTTGAAAATAGTATGCCTAATTTGACAGATAATGGGGCATTATTAAGAAAAAAACTATGGTGAAGTAGGAAGGGCAAAGGCTTTAGGAGCGAACAGACTTGTACTCTGTTCCAGTTGTGCCACTTTTCTTCTAGCTGTATGATTTTTGTGCAATTAAGTTAACTTCCCTGAGCCTTGGATAATAATTGCTAATCAAGGGGTCATAAAACTTCAAGAGAAATACCATAGCACATAGCATAGAGGTTTCCAAATAGTCAACACTCAGTAAATAGTTCTTATTAAGGAAAAATTGACACATAGGTTGCATTTGTAAACACTATTGAGAGTTCAGATCACCAGGTACACAAAATAGGAAAAGGAAGCAAGACAGATAGAATTCTATGTGTTTAATCAGAAAGGCATGAAAAAAATCATAACATCTGTGGGGATTTCATTATTATTTGGAGGTGCCACTAAGACCAAAACAATAGGCAAATTAGTTATAAGATATCATTGATCATAAAACACATCCCAGTATCAGATAAGTTAAAATATAATAAATGTGAACCATAGAATCAATATAATGTGCATTTTTTTTTGTTTTTTTTTTTGTTTTACAGCTTGTTCTTAAGATAAAGAAAATAAGAGAAACTG
>NW_007728882.1:11112-41560 GCF_000696425.1 Galeopterus variegatus | reverse complement strand
TAATTGCTAATCAAGGGGTCATAAAACTTCAAGAGAAATACCATAGCACATAGCATAGAGGCTTCCAAATAGTCAACACTCAGTAAATAGTTCTTATTAAGGAAAAATTGACACATAGGTGGCATTTGTAAACACTATTGAGAGTTCAGATCACCAGGTACACAAAATAGGAAAAGGAAGCAAGACAGATAGAATTCTGTGTTTAATCAGAAAGGCATGAAAAAAATCATAACATCTGTGGGGATTTCATTATTATTTGGAGGTGCCACTAAGACCAAAACAATAGGCAAATTAGTTATAAGATATCATTGATCATAAAACACATCCCAGTATCAGATAAGTTAAAATATAATAAATGTGAACCATAGAATCAATATAATGTGCATTTTTTTTTGTTTCTTTTTGTTTTACAGCTGGAACATAAGATAGAGAAAATAAGAGAAACTGGGTAAGGAAGCAAAAATTAGTCATGAAGTACATTTTATATTTAATTAAGAAACCAGGACATTATCCTGTGGGCAAACAAAAGCCCTTAAAGATTTTAAATAAGGAAGAGGTAGGAACAAGTTGGAGGTGTGGTGGGATTTATTAGAGAAATGGCAGGACACCAGTTACTTGTAAATATGCGGCATCCTTTGGACCAGAGATCATCACCTCAGTTGTGCATTATGATCACATGTGAAGATTTTCAAGGAATATGTCCATTTCAGTAAGTTTTTCTATTTATTAGCACAAACACATACTTATTGTATTTGAATGTTTGTAGATTCTGCAGTAATGTGCTCTCTTTAACTCCTGGTAATTTTTGTTTCCTGTAGTTTTTCTTCCTTGTTGACTTTAGTTAGAAATTGATTGGATTCATTAATCTTTTTTCTCTGATTTAAGCATTATTTAAAAGTATGACCCTTAATTTTCAAATATTCTATAGATGTCTTATTGTTTCTGATTTCTAGTGTGATTCCAGTGTGAAAAGAAAATATATTCTTTATGATTTCAGTGATTTGAAATGTATTGAGACTTTACTTATGTATATCTTGCTAAATATGTCATATGCACTTTAAAAGAACATTTGTTCTGCAGTTGTTTGGCATAATGTTTTACATATGTCAATTAGGGTAAAGTTATTTCATAGTGTTGTTCAAGTCCTCCAAGTCCTTACTGATTTTTTACTTGTTCTACTAATTACTTAGAGAATCTTTTCATTATTATGAAATATCCCTCTATCTCTGTGCATACTCTTTGTTTAGAATTCTACTTTGATATTATACAGCTACACTGTCTTTCTCATGCTCAATATTTGCATCCTACTATTTTCAACCTATGTCTTTGTATTTAAAGTATGTCTATTACATACAGCATGTAATTATGTCTTTTTTAAGTCCATTCTGACAATAATAATTGCAGGGCTAGTCCACTCATTTTTAATGTAATTATTGATATGGTTATGTCTACTATTATGCTATTTTTTTTATTTGTTCCTCATGTTCTTTCTTCCTTGTTTCTTTCCTGTCTTCTTTGTGTTAATGGAATAGCTTCTGTATCCCATTTATTTTTTCTGTTGAATTTTTAGCTATATCACTTTGCATCATCTTTTATAGTTTTCTCTAGAAATTACTCTAGGGTTTTTACACAGAATTAATATTATATCACTTCATTTATAATTAGGAAACATACAACACTATACATCCCCTCCCATTCTTTGTGTTATTGTAGTCAAAAATTTTACTTCTAAATTTGTTACAAAACCCATAATATACCATTATTTTTTTGTCATTAAATAATCAATTATTTTTAAAGAAAATAAGAAAAATAAAAAGTCTTTTATATTACGCACATATTTACCATTACCATTCTATTCCTCTCCTTTTCTTTTCATAGATCCCAATTTTTATCTGGTATCACTTCCCTTTACTGTGAAGAACTTACTTACCAGTTCCTTACCAGGGACTGCTTATGAAAAATTTTGCCAACTTTTACGTATGGGAAATGGGATTATTTCACCTTCATTTTTGAAATGTATTTTGGCTGGATAGAGCTAAAATTTTTTTCACATCAGCATGTAGAACATTCTTCAGGGTAGAACACATGTTGAGTCACAAATAAAGTCTCGACAAGTTTTTAAAAAATGAAATCATTTCAAGCATCTTTTCAGACCACAACAGATTAAAACTAGAAATCAATAAGAAGCAAAGCTCTGGAAACAGTACAGATACATGGAATTTAAACAACATGCACCTGAATGACTTATGGGGCCAAGAAGAAATTAAACAGGAAATCCAAACATTTCTTGAAACTAATGAAAATAAAGACACATCATACCAAAACCTGTGGGATACAGCAAAAGCAGTCACAAAAGGGAAGTTTATTGCAATGAATGCTTACATCAAATGAATATAAAGATTTCAAATAAACAACCTAATGCTACACCCCAAAGAATGAGAAAAACCAGAACAATTCAATCCAAACTTAGTAGACAGAAATCATTAAGATAATAGCAGAACTAAAAGAAATAGGGACCCAAAAAATGATACGAAAGATCAAAGAAAATGTTGGTTTTTTGAGAAGATAAACAAAAAAGACTAACCATTGGCTAGGTTAACTAAAAAAAAAAAAAAAAAGAAAAAAAAAAAAAAAAGTTGGTTTTTTGAGAAGATAAACAAAAAAGACTAACCATTGGCTAGGTTAACTAAAAAAAAAAAAAAAAAGAAAAAAAAAAAAAAAAGTTGGTTTTTTGAGAAGATAAACAAAAAAGACTAACCATTGGCTAGGTTAACTAAAAAAAAAAAAAAAAAGAAAAAAAAAAAAAAAAGTTGGTTTTTTGAGAAGATAAACAAAAAAGACTAACCATTGGCTAGGTTAACTAAAAAAAAAAAAAAAAAGAAAAAAAAAAAAAAAAGTTGGTTTTTTGAGAAGATAAACAAAAAAGACTAACCATTGGCTAGGTTAACTAAAAAAAAAAAAAAAAAGAAAAAAAAAAAAAAAAGTTGGTTTTTTGAGAAGATAAACAAAAAAGACTAACCATTGGCTAGGTTAACTAAAAAAAAAAAAAAAAAACACAAAAAAAAAAAAACAAAAAAAAAAAAAAAAAAAAGACACAAATAACAAAAATCAGAAATGAAAAAGGAGACAATATACCCAATACCACAGAAATACAATGAAGCATTAGAGACTATTATTAACACCAATATGCCAACAAATTTGAAAACTTGGAGGAAATGAATAAATTTCTGGACACATACAAACTACCAACACTGAACCAAGAAGAAATAGAAAACCTGAACAGACCAATAACAATCAATAAGATTGAAGCAGTAATCAGCAGTCTCCCAACAAAGAAAAGCCCAGGACCAGATGGCTTCACTGCTGAATTCTACCAAATATTTAAAGAGGAATTAAAACCAATTCTCTTCAAACTATTCCAAAGTATTGAAACATAGGCCACTCTCCCTAACTCATTCTATAAGGCCAGCATCACTCTGATACCAAAACCAGACAAAGATGCAACAACAAAAAAAGAAAACTACAGGATAATATATCTGATGAGCATGATGAAAAAATTTTCAATAAAATATTAGCAAACAGAACACAGCAACATGTAAAAAAATATATATATACACCATGATCAAGTGGGATTCATCCCAGGGATGCAAACATGGTTCAACATACACAGGTCAATAAATGTGATACACCACATCAACCAAATCAAGGACAAAAACCATATGATTATCTCAATAGATACAGAAAAAGCATTTGATAAAATTCAACAGCTTTGTGATAAAGACTTTCAGCAAATTACGTATAGAAGGAAATTATCTCAACACAGTAAAAGCTGTGTTTGACAAACCCACAACCAATATCATCCTTCAAAAGCTTTCAGCTTTTCCCTTAAGAACAGGAACAAGACAAGGATGCAAACTCTCATCACTCCTGTTTAACATAGTATTAGAAGTACTAGCCAGAACAATCAGGCAAGAAAAAGAAATAAAAGGCATCCAAATTGGAAAAGACAAACTCAAACTGTCCCTGTTTGCTGATGACATGATCCTATATATACAAAAACCTAAAGACTCCACCAAAAAACTCTGAGAGCTGATAAATGATTTTAGTAAAGTTGCATTATACAAAACCAACACACAAAAATCAGTAGCATTTTAATATTACAGTAACAAACTAGCAGGAAAAGAAATCAAGAAAGCAACCCCATTTACAATAGTCACCAAAAAAAATTGAAATACCTAGGAATCAATTTAACCAAGGAGATGGAAGATCTCTACAGTGAGAACTATAAGTCACTGAAAGAAATAAAGATGGAAAGACATTCAACACTCTTGGATTGGAAGAATTAATGTTGTGAAAATGCCCATACTTCCCAAAGTTATCTGCAGATTCAATGCAATCTCCATCAAAATATCAATGACATTCTTAACAGAAATAGAAAAAAAAAAATCCTAACTTTCTTATGGAAAAAACAAAAGACCCCAAATAGCCAAAGTAATCTTGAGCAAAAAAATAAATAAAGCTAGAGGCATTACACTACCTGAGATCAAATTATATCACACAGCTATAGTAAACAAACAGCATGGTACTGGCATAAAAACAGACACATGGACCAATGGAACAGAATAGAGAACCCAGAAATCAACCCAGATACTTACAGACAACTGATATTGACAAGGGCAACAGAAGCATGCATTGGGTAAAGGACTGCCTCTTCAATAANTTGAAACTAATGAAAATAAAGACACATCATACCAAAACCTGTGGGATACAGCAAAAGCAGTCACAAAAGGGAAGTTTATTGCAATGAATGCTTACATCAAATGAATATAAAGATTTCAAATAAACAACCTAATGCTACACCCCAAAGAATGAGAAAAACCAGAACAATTCAATCCAAACTTAGTAGACAGAAAGAAATCATTAAGATAATAGCAGAACTAAAAGAAATAGGGACCCAAAAAATGATACGAAAGATCAAAGAAAATGTTGGTTTTTTGAGAAGATAAACAAAATAGACTAACCATTGGTTAACTAAAAAAAAAAAAAAAAAAAAAAAAGACACAAATAACAAAAATCAGAAATGAAAAAGGAGACAATATACCCAATACCACAGAAATACAATGAAGCATTAGAGACTATTATTAACACCAATATGCCAACAAATTTGAAAACTTGGAGGAAATGAATAAATTTCTGGACACATACAAACTACCAACACTGAACCAAGAAGAAATAGAAAACCTGAACAGACCAATAACAATCAATAAGATTGAAGCAGTAATCAGCAGTCTCCCAACAAAGAAAAGCCCAGGACCAGATGGCTTCACTGCTGAATTCTACCAAATATTTAAAGAGGAATTAAAACCAATTCTCTTCAAACTATTCCAAAGTATTGAAACATAGGCCACTCTCCCTAACTCATTCTATAAGGCCAGCATCACTCTGATACCAAAACCAGACAAAGATGCAACAACAAAAAAAGAAAACTACAGGATAATATATCTGATGAGCATGATGAAAAAATTTTCAATAAAATATTAGCAAACAGAACACAGCAACATGTAAAAAAATATATATATACACCATGATCAAGTGGGATTCATCCCAGGGATGCAAACATGGTTCAACATACACAGGTCAATAAATGTGATACACCACATCAACCAAATCAAGGACAAAAACCATATGATTATCTCAATAGATACAGAAAAAGCATTTGATAAAATTCAACAGCTTTGTGATAAAGACTTTCAGCAAATTACGTATAGAAGGAAATTATCTCAACACAGTAAAAGCTGTGTTTGACAAACCCACAACCAATATCATCCTTCAAAAGCTTTCAGCTTTTCCCTTAAGAACAGGAACAAGACAAGGATGCAAACTCTCATCACTCCTGTTTAACATAGTATTAGAAGTACTAGCCAGAACAATCAGGCAAGAAAAAGAAATAAAAGGCATCCAAATTGGAAAAGACAAACTCAAACTGTCCCTGTTTGCTGATGACATGATCCTATATATACAAAAACCTAAAGACTCCACCAAAAAACTCTGAGAGCTGATAAATGATTTTAGTAAAGTTGCATTATACAAAACCAACACACAAAAATCAGTAGCATTTTAATATTACAGTAACAAACTAGCAGGAAAAGAAATCAAGAAAGCAACCCCATTTACAATAGTCACCAAAAAAAATTGAAATACCTAGGAATCAATTTAACCAAGGAGATGGAAGATCTCTACAGTGAGAACTATAAGTCACTGAAAGAAATAAAGATGGAAAGACATTCAACACTCTTGGATTGGAAGAATTAATGTTGTGAAAATGCCCATACTTCCCAAAGTTATCTGCAGATTCAATGCAATCTCCATCAAAATATCAATGACATTCTTAACAGAAATAGAAAAAAAAAAATCCTAACTTTCTTATGGAAAAAACAAAAGACCCCAAATAGCCAAAGTAATCTTGAGCAAAAAAATAAATAAAGCTAGAGGCATTACACTACCTGAGATCAAATTATATCACACAGCTATAGTAAACAAACAGCATGGTACTGGCATAAAAACAGACACATGGACCAATGGAACAGAATAGAGAACCCAGAAATCAACCCAGATACTTACAGACAACTGATATTGACAAGGGCAACAGAAGCATGCATTGGGTAAAGGACTGCCTCTTCAATAAGTGGTGCTGGGAAAACTGGACATCCATATGTAAAAGAATGAAACTAGACCTGTACATCTTACCATACATGAAAATCAACTCAAAATGGATTAAAGACTTGAAACTATAAAAATACTAAAAGAAAACACAAGGGAAACACTTCAGGTAGTAGAACTGGGCAAAGGCTTTATGAATAAGACCCCAAAAAGCACAGGTAGCAAAAGAAAAAAATTTAAAATGGAGTTATATCAACCTAAAAACCTTCTGCACAGCAAAAGAAACAATAGAGTGAAAAGACAACCTACTGAATGGGGGATAATATTCTATTTGACAAGCGCATTTTACTCAGATAATACATGAAACTAGGATTTAAGAGTTCAGTTCATCCAACATTCTGTTCTTTCTTCTGTGAGTCACATTAGTTTCTAAGGCAAGTCTCAATCGACCAAATGTAGGCTCTAGGATCCTAAAATAGTAGCTCTTAGCTTTGGTCAAACAGTGAAATCATCTGTGAACCTTAAAAAAATATGGATGCCTGTGTCACACTCCCAGAGCTTCCGATTTAGTTTTCTGGGGTATGTCCCGAGCGTCTGGGTTTGCATGAACTGAAAAGTAGCAATGAATTTTAGGTTCTTCCTTGTTTTGATCTCCAGGATTACCTCCATTCACAGGGAAACCAATTCCTTTGACATCTGGAAGTCAAGACTGTCCACCTATTCTCAGCCCTTTAGTATTGCTTACTAATTAGATGTCAAGAAAGGACTGGATCCTTCCCCCAGGCTCTTAATAGCACTATTTATATGTCATTTCGAGTATTCACCTATCTGTTCCTTCATTAATCTCAGCGGTCTTTTTTGAATAATAGGTATTAATTTAATTCTTAGAAATTATCTTGGAAGCTTAAACTCCTTGGCATATGATCTTGAAAGGTTTATGTGATTGGGAAACGCTGGAGAGAGTAGGACTTCAGAAAATTGGCTTTTATTTTTTCTTTTTTATTGTAACAAAGTTGATTGTACATATCTGTGGGGTACAGAGCTGAGCATCAACACACACGTGCCATATGTGATGCTTGCATCAGAATAATTATTATATTTAATAATATAGACTACCATTGTGATTCATGGCCCTTTACCTGTTCCTCCCTCCCCCTCCCTTCACACTTCTAGTAACCTCAGTTGTCTTTTTGAAAGTTCAGTGTATTACTGGGAATGTACACAATGGAATACTACTCAGCTGTAAAAAAAGAATGAAATGAGAAAATGTGAAATTAGGATTTAAGAGTTCAGTTCATCCAACATTCAGTTCATTTGCAGCAACATGGATGAACTTAGAGAAAATCATATTAAGTGAAATAAGCCAGACACAGAAAGGGAAATATATTCTCACTCATAAATGAGAGCCTAAAATAATAAACATATAAATAAAAGAAAGAAAGAAAGAATTTGCTTTTGAAAGGACGAGTCCTAGGTTTGGAATCTGGTGTTCTGGCCAAGTGACTTAAACTCTTTGAGCCTCTGCAGTCACCTTTGTTAGGTGGGTTTAATTGGGTTGTTGTGATGATTAAATTTAGTCAGATTAGATATATTTTGTGGAATCTCATGCTTAATCCTTGCCTAGGACATAAAGGTGGTAAACAGTCACAAAAAAATGATTTCATTGTGTAATGATAAATACAGTAAAAAAATGAGACATTCAAAAGAAAGGTGGTAAACAGTCACAAAAAAATGATTTCATTGTGTAATGATAAATACAGTAAAAAAAAGAGACATTCAAAAGAAAAGAAAAGAAAAGAAAGAAAGCTGAAGAAGAGCATGCACAGAGCCTTTGCTATCGGCACTGTTATCAAACTGTTGGATAAGAGGGCTGTTAGTGATTATGATTTTTAATAATTAACATGCTAACATATAGATTTGATCCACATACTGTACACAAATACTGATAATCAACTCTGTACCCCATAAATATGTAAAATCAATTATGTATCAATTAAAAATAAATTTTAAAAATTTCAGAAATTGATGTTATCACACCATTTACTTCTTGCCACCATTATTTTGTATTCAATAGCCAGGGGTCATTATTATTTTGAGCCTGTATGTGATGTGTCTTTTACCCTACCTCCCAGTTGCTACTAAGTTTTTTTTTCTATATTAGTGATATTCTGCAGTTTGACTATGATATGCCTAGTTATGGGTTTTCTTTGCATTCATTCTGTGTGGGATTTGCAGACTTTACCTGTGGTTTGCTGTTTTTAATAACTGAAAATTTTTCAGCCAACATTCCTTAAATATTAATTCCTCATTCTCTCTCTTTTTTCTTTCTTCTACTTCAGTTGCATCACGTCAGCCTACTCGATTGTGTCTCACAGGTCATTGTGGCTTCATTCATATTTTTCAATCCTTTTTCCCCTGTATTTTAGCTTGAATTATTTTGCCACTCTGTCTTCCTTACAAATTTTGTTCTCAAAATCTGTTAATCCTACTCACTTAATTTTTGAATTTTTGTTATCATATATTGTATGTCTAGTTCTAGAATTTTCAGTTGGTTCTTATTTACAGTTTTCATGTCTCCTTACATTCGTCATCTCTTCACCTACTATACCAAACTTTTCTTATAGATTATTTAGCATATTTATCATCGATATTCTAAATCCTGTTTTGCTGGTACCTAACCCCAAACTCTATCCACTATGCACTGGGCAGCTGATAAAATTTTTGTTCAACTCTTTTGGCTTTTCATTGGTTGTTTCTCCCTCAGTCTCTTGGAGTCTTGCTACCATATGTACATTGTAGGATTCAGCCAAGGATTTAAGAGAAATGTGTATGCAGATGTTGGGTCTCCCTCCTCTCCCTGTACCTTACTTTTTAAGATTTCCCCCTCAATTCTCAGACACTTTGATAGCCTCAGATTATAACTTGTGATGTCTCAGCCTAGTAATACAGCTCCTTTATGTCTGAATTCTACACCCACATGCCGTAAAGACTGGGCCTGTCGTCAGAGGAAAAGTTATAGAAATACAGGTTTTGCTCAGTATGATTTCATTTTTTTGCAGGTTGAATTCTCTCCCAGTTTCTGCCTGTTTGGGGCCACTATTAATATTTACAATCAGTTGGTTCCACCACACACACCCACTTCAGAATTAGCAATTATTATCCGCTGAAGGGTTAGTCCAATTCAAGCTACTTCGTTATTATAAGGTGTAAGAAGTCACCTCTGGTGAGGATTCTGAAAAGCACAAGTGCCAGGGTTTTCTCCCAGACCAGCTGAATCTCTGAGGATAAGTCTCAGCTTTGTATACTTTCAAAAGAGCTCCCAAGGTGATTTTGATGTGGTTGGTTTGATGATCCCAGACCTCCAATTAAGACTCTGAAGGCTTAATTAAGTACAGGGTCTCAGAGAACTCTTGAGCCAGTCTTAACTAAGCCTAGTTTGATGAAATAGGCAAGGTCAAGATAATACTAATCAAGTTTTCAGATGAGAAAAGGGAGCCTCAAAGAGAGGCTGGTTAGTGCTGCAGTATGAACTAGAGCCAGATTACAGCCTGGGCCTCTTTTTCTTGTCTGAATAACCAGGATGAGACACTTAAACCAGTAGCAAGTCTGAAAATTAATCTTGAAAGACTCTTAGTCAGGTTAGCAGGATATAGGACTGTGTGTCAGTCAAAAATAATTATGACTTTTAGGGTATGTTTTGATTGAAATTTAAGTTCTGATTTCTCAAGTCCACCTTTTCTGCAAGGTCATCTTGCAGTTCATGGACTATTACCATAAATGGGAAATTTAGACTCAAGGTATAAGTCCACGTCTAGAAATTTAGAGTTTGCTAAATTGGAGTTTCCTTTTTGTGAACTATAAAAATTGCTTTAAAAATCTTATTAAATTATCTTAAAACCTTATAAATGAAAACAAAAAAAAATTATTTTGACTCCCTGCTGTAGCAATTTTTATAATCCCGTTGTATTTTTAATCCTTCTGCTTTTAAGTTCTATACAACTATAATTATAATAGGCACATCATTTTAGACTCATATGAACAATTTTTGTTATTTCGAATGAAACTGAAAATTTTAAATTTTCCAATAATCAAATTAATTTAATGTGTTCTGGATAGCTGGACTTTGAGACTTTAATATTTTAATATTATAAATGCCTTCTATAAATAGATTTGCACTTTTTTTCTTCACTTCTTTGGTATTATTTCTTTGAAATAGTCTTCCAGAAATGATACTGATGGATAAACATCTTGGCTGTTGATCTATCTTGCTCAATAGCCCTTTAAGAGGTTGTACTTTTTACTCTCAGTTGTCCCAATAAGTCCCATTCTTCTTTGTCTTCCTGCCATTGCTCTGGCCATTTCCAGTCTCCAGCATTCTCGTCCTTTTTAGTGAGCTCCACTTTTTTTTTTTTTTTACTGTCTAGATGGGCTCCCTCTATTTTATATTCAAACTCAAATGTCATCTCTGAAGCCTTGCAGAATTCCCAGGGGTATTGATCACGACCCTTCTCCATTCTGATGAAATTCTATGCCCATCTCAACTGTGACACTTTTGCATTTTTTAAGTTTTTCCTGTTTTCTCTCCCCCAGTGTGTTGTCAACAGTCTTATTTAGACCCCTAATACCCCCCAATGAGTGACACGCAGTAGGTATCTGGCAAATATTTGTTGACTAAACTTGCATACCATTAGCAGTAATGAACAAACCCTGTTTCTGCATAGTGTGGCTGTAAATTATTTTTCACATTTTATTTTCTTTTTCTTGTTGAATATATTCTTTTTAAGCTTAGTCAGCAAAAAGTAAGATAAACAAAAGTCTGGGCTAGCCGTTGTGATAGATGAGAACATTTAAAAAGTAAGAAGATGATTTTAACCAGGGAGAGTTTGTGTGTGTGTGTGTGTGCATGTGTGCTTTAAGCATTTAAGAAGTGAGATAAGTCACCTTTAAAGGATTGTTTTCCTATTTGAACTTCTAAAATGGGCAATCTTCAGATAAATATCTAACTGTTGCCTCTCGCCCAGGACAGTCAATGCAATCCTTTAGAAGGCTATTAGAGGTGCTGAAATGAGAAAGTAGAGATCCATGTCTGGCCAGTTGCACTTGCCATTTAATCTAACCCAGTCACTATCTCTTCAAAATTCATTTTGATTTCTACAGAGAATTAACCATTACAAAATGACTCGTATTAAGTGGAGCTACTGCAAGGAATAGAGAAGGGATATAAAAAGGGACGTTTTCATTTTTTCCTCCATTTAAGACAGCTCATATTTTGCTCATAATTTAGAGAGAAGAAAGATAAGAAGTTTCAAAATTGCTGAAGCCATGACTCAGAAAACCCATTGGTTCTTAAATGAGAAGGAAGGAATTTTACTTTCCCAGAACAGAAGGGATCCGAAATATTTGAGGAGAATAATAATCACCTAAAAAGCTTAGAGCAAAGCTACAGAAAATATAGTCCAAGAAATTACATTTTTGAAAGTGGTCAACAGAGATAGCACATAATTGATTCAGTTGCATACAATAATATCAGATAAATAAAAAACACTATTTAGCATGTGAGAAGCCTTTTCATTGTTTATTCTGAAATTGTATATTATCTTCTGCAAAAATTAATCAAGTTTGGATCCAGTTGGGAGTTGTTCAAATATCTCTTGTCTAACATGAGAAGGAGGATGAGGAGAGATGCAGGTGAAGGGGACGAACTGGTGGGGCAGCTTGTGGAGGATGGGACTGCGGTGGAGCGATGGAGGGGATCTCATTCTAAGACTGGGGGAAACACTGGGAAACTAGAGTGTTTGGAGTTTAGGATTGGGTGAGACGTCAGATCCAATCCGAAAACCAGAGAAGTCGAAGCAATTTGGCATAAATAGGGTCCAAAACTCTCAAACACAAAATTGGGGCTTGGAGCTGGGACTCGTTGGTCAGGGAGTGTTGCAGAGAGCAGGAGTCAGGAATACTTAGCACATGGCTGTGGGCAACTGCCTGAAATAGGTTTTGTTTTCCAGCTGTTTTTTATGTACCAGCCACAGCTTGAAGCATGGCTTTTAGAGCCAGGAGTAGGACGCATAAAGCCTCGGTAAATATTACCAAATAGTCCTCCAGAATGATTTCACCAATCTATATTCTCACCAACAGAGCATGAGTGTACTTTCTCACTACCTCCTTTGTAAGCATAAAAATAAATCCATTAATCCTTTCTTTTTCTTTGCTAGTTTGGCTAGCAAATGCATACATATATCAAATATGTATAGGAAATGCATGTGTATATTTCACAATTTATATGTATATCAAATCATCATGCTGTACACCTTAAATATGTATAATTTTATTTTTCAATTATACCACCTCAGTAAAGCTGGAGAAAAAGATTCTGATGTATGTTGTTTAATACATGATTTAACTATTTTAGTTTCCCTTATTTTGCTAGTTTGTCACAGAAGAAAAATAATACCTTGCTTTGAATTCGCATTTTGTTGCCAGTAAACACATATTTTATATATCTTTATTTGACATACATTATTTGATAATCTCTTCTGGATTTATTTACATTGCTGCTTTAATATTTTCATAACAATTTATATAAACTCTGATATGTTAAGAGTATGACCACTGTCATATCTGTTGAAAATTTCTTCTTGATCTTCTATATGTATTTTAGTTGTAGTTATGATTGTTAACATATAAACTATGTGAACAAATCTCTCAAGACTTTCTTCCAGTGTCTTTATATTTACAAGATGTTTTCCAAGCTGAGGTCATATAAGAGCTCACATTTATTTTGAGTGTTTGTTAAATGGCTGTAATTTTACAGTCAAGTACTTAAATATTTGGGTTTTATTTTGATATGAGGCAAAGATCTGTTCTGGTCAAACAAGAGATCTAGTTTAGCTAATTTAAGCAGAGAGGGATTGATTACAGAGTTTAAGCTAAGTTACTGAACTACCAGGGGGGCCAGGGTACCAACTTGGCTGTTTCACAGTCAAGACCAAGAAATCCCCAACTGCACCATGGGAAAACTCACCACTTCCACATGCTGGCAACTGAAGAGTAGAACCCCAACATCAGCAGCCCCAGAACAATCGAATATCTCTTCCACAAGACCCAGCTTCTCTGGGCACTGTAACCATTTCATCATGCCTATTTCTGCCTTCTACATGATACACAGTTGTCCCCTGTACAAAACCTATGTCTGAGAAATATAATCATAGCTAACACTATGCAATGATTATTGTGAGCCATGCATTACGTTAAGAGCTTTTTACAGATATTAGCTAATTTAATTTTTACAGCATCTTAAGAGATAGGTATTATTATGATCCCCACATTACATATGAGGAAACTGAGACACAGAGAGAGGTTAAAGTAACTGCCCAGTATCACACAGCTAACGGATGGCAGAGCTAGAATTTTTACCCAGCCTGTCTGGCTGCAGAATCTGTGCTCTTAGCCACTGTTTTATACAGTTCGTGTTTTTAGGTTTCCCAGCCTCTATGATACAAGAAGACAAGCTAGAATGAAGTGGCAGTGGGTGTCGAATGAGTTTACTTGCACAGTCCTGCACATGCACTAATCTAATTTTTCCAAAGTGCTTCTCAATTTTCTAGTGTCATTTATTGAATAATCTTGTTTGCCTTATTGATTTATAATACACTAATGCCCCTGTGCATTGAGTAGGCACTCAATGAATATTTGTTGAATGAGTAAATATTTAAGAGTGTAGTTTTGGCCTATTTATTCTAGTCCATTGTCAATTCTGGCATTTTGTGGGATGTTTTCTGTTGCCATTCAAGATGAACTCTCTGGATATAACCATTATGTCCACTCTGATCTGTCCCCCAACCTGTTGACCTCTAGGGGCTGCATCAACAGGCTTCCTAGCTCTTTGGCTTCTGGTTGGGTTTGGCCAATGAGAAGGAGAGTTAGGGATCCTCCTGGCCGTGGCCGTGGGTTAACTTCTCTCTCTGGAAGGGCTCAGCTCCCGTTGGACATCCCTCTTTCCACTGCTCTCTCATCACTATTTCTTTATATGTAAATTGGAATATAATTAAACCTAAATTAATTAAAATATTTTATTTTTCCAATTAAGGGCATGAAATGTCTTTCTGTTTACTCATGTCTCCTTCACACTCTGCTGTAAACGTTCACAGTCTTCTCATGTAGATATGCATGTTTCCTGTCGTTCCTGGGTATTTCAGGGGTTCAACAATTTTTTGTTCATTGTAATTTTATTTTTCTCCCCGGTAATTTCTACCTAGTCATATCTGGTATCTACATAAGCATTTCATTTTTGCATTTTTTAAATCCAGCCATGTTACTGAACTTTTGTGTTCATTCAAACATGTTGCTGATTCTCTTTGCTAATCTGGATAATTGATTCTCTTTGATTTGCTAGATAGGCAATCATAGCATATTATACCAATGATAATTTCACTTCTCCTTTCTAATCACTGAAACTTTTATGTCTTTAAAGTTTCTTGAACGGTTGTGATAATGAGCTTTTTTGACCTTGACTTTCTCCTAATTTTAATAGGAAAGCCTCTAATGATTCAACATTGGAATGCAGTTGGTTCTTGATCTTTAAATATTCTTTCAGTGTTTAGGAAGTGTGTTTTTTTTTTTTCCTTTTTTTTGTCTTTTTTTGTGTCCGGCAACGGATCGCAACCCTCAGTGTCACGCCCGTACCGGACCGGGACCGGCAACGGGATCACAACCCTCGGTGCTGCGCCCACACCTCGCTCAGCCAGTGAGCGGGAACCGGTCTGTATGTGGAATCCGAACCCTTGGCGGGAGCGCCGCTGCGCTCCCAAGTGGCGCACTGTAGCAGTGCGCCACCGGGCCGGCCCGAGGAAGTGTGTTTTTATTCCCAGTTCATTACATATTTTTGTGTGTGTGTTTGTTTTCTCATTAATCTGGATGGGTGATAAATTTTATTAAATGACTGATCAGCACTTTTTGAGATGATTAAAAATGTTCCTTCTCTAATTCATGAATAGAATGTACTTTATAACAGCTTTTTATTCTAAGAATAAAACCTATGCGATCATGATACTCTAATCTTTAAATAAACTTCTGGATCTCAATTTCTTGGCATTTTATATATTTTTTTAAATGTATTTTCAAAATTATAGGTGAGATGCTGTTGCCTGTGCTATCATTGTCAGGTTTTGGTGAAATAAATATGTGAATATTTCTGATTTTTCTGTGCTTTGGAACAATTTCAACAGCATGGGAATTATTCCATGAGAACATAAAATATGTAAAAGTGTCTGAGCCAGAGGTTCATTTAGAATCATAATTTTTCTACTCTTTTTTTTTTTCTATTTTATGTTTTATTCAGGTTATTCTTTTTGAAACACAAGTGCTCATTTATGATTTCACAGAAAAAATTGGGATTTTTTGGCTTTTTTTAGATAGTCAAATGTATTAGAGTAGAGCTCTCATGATTTACTCTTAATCAACATTTTCAAAAATTGTATTTTGAATTTATCAATTCTACTCTTCTACTTTAAATATGTTAGCTTCTGATTATTGTCACCTTTTTTCTTTGCAATTTCTTTGATTTTGTTGTTGTTCCTGCACTTGCTAAAATTCCCTAAATTTTATGCTTAATCAACTCAACTTATTTTGATCTTTTAAATAATGAAATTATTCAGTATTATTCATTTATCTGTAAGTACAGCTTTGGCCCCATTCTCTCCCTTTTTGTATATGTTTCCTTTATTTTTACTAGGTTTCCAATAAGCATATTACAGCATTTATTTTTGCTTAAACATAGGAATTATTTAGATAGTGCTCTTCAATAATGTTCAGTTAATATATCTTTGCTTTTGCTGTAGTTGTACTCTTCAACTATTATCATTAATGCCTAGTGTTATACTACAGGAATAAGAGATAATAACCTATATTGTTCTTGGTGTAGTTTAGTAAGAATTGATTTATGACTTGCTAAATATAATAAATTAAATATATTAAATCGTTATAACAATTATCATCCATAAATCTTGAGGTCAGGCCTTTAACATCTTGGAGGAAAAAATAAGATACAGCTCATTGGCAAGCATATTTATTTTTCATACTTTGAAAAGGAGGCAAAGGCTCAACTCACAATTGACATTTTCCCTACTAATTCCATCCTCCTCCTTTGGCCTATTTATTCTAGTCCATTGTCAATTCTGGCATTTTGTGGGATGTTTTCTGTTGCCATTCAAGATGAACTCTCTGGATATAACCATTATGTCCACTCTGATCTGTCCCCCAACCTGTTGACCTCTAGGGGCTGCATCAACAGGCTTCCTAGCTCTTTGGCTTCTGGTTGGGTTTGGCCAATGAGAAGGAGAGTTAGGGATCCTCCTGGCCGTGGCCGTGGGTTAACTTCTCTCTCTGGAAGGGCTCAGCTCCCGTTGGACATCCCTCTTTCCACTGCTCTCTCATCACTATTTCTTTATATGTAAATTGGAATATAATTAAACCTAAATTAATTAAAATATTTTATTTTTCCAATTAAGGGCATGAAATGTCTTTCTGTTTACTCATGTCTCCTTCACACTCTGCTGTAAACGTTCACAGTCTTCTCATGTAGATATGCATGTTTCCTGTCGTTCCTGGGTATTTCAGGGGTTCAACAATTTTTTGTTCATTGTAATTTTATTTTTCTCCCCGGTAATTTCTACCTAGTCATATCTGGTATCTACATAAGCATTTCATTTTTGCATTTTTTAAATCCAGCCATGTTACTGAACTTTTGTGTTCATTCAAACATGTTGCTGATTCTCTTTGCTAAAAAATGGCAAACGTAATAACTTCGTATAGCATACATTATACGAAGTTATACGACATCCAATCCACAGCATACAGATATATACTGCATAAAATGATAAATTAAACTATAATTAAATGAAGCAAAGGAGAAACTTGCGGAGAGGTTCCCGGGGAGGAGGAGAGAATAAGTCATGACTCTTCATAAATAACAGGCATTTAAAATGAGTTTAGAATCCAGTGAGGACAATCTATCCTCACACACTATGTTCTAGTAATCTGGAGCTACTGGCAATACCACAACGACAGGGTGCTCTCTGACCATTTATGCTTCCAAAATGCACTGCTGTCTCTTGTCATTTAGTCCTCACTTCTTCATCGAATTAATCCCTACTTTATTGTTAATGTGGGCTATGCTAGGAAGCCTTCTCTAGCTTTGTAAATTGCTCTAGGTATCCCACTCTCTATGCACCTCCAGCATCCTGTACAAATCCTAGAACGTTGTATTCTAATTATCTGTGTCCATAATCAAGACCACAGCTTTCTCCATGGCAGACACCAGGTCTCAACTTTCTCTCCACCCCCAGGGCTGACTGTGTGTGGTACACAGTAGACAAAGAATTATCAGCTGAATGAGCAAATAATCCAAAAGGGCTTCAGAATGAACTGAAGGGGTCAAAAGAGGTTGAAGGAAAACATAGAAGGAGAAATGCACAAGACATTTTGGGGCACAGGTTTTTTTTCAAAGCCAGTTTTTATTACTGAATAAAAATATTCACACTAAATACAAAATCATATCTCAGTTTTGTATTGAACAAGGCTCTAATTCTACTCTGATGCAAACTATCTAGTTGCTGCCTTTGGGAGTTATTTCCTTTTACTAGGTCCTACTTGTTCCATGTATTTTGTGAGAAGACTGTACCAGATAATCCCTGAATTCTAAAACTCCGGCTTTTAACATCTGTACTTCTAAAATTATCTTCATAGTTGAAGAAATTACAGGATTATGTTAGTCAGCTTTTGTGTTGCTGTAACAGAATACCTGAGACCATGTAATTTATAAAGATAAGAGGTTTATTTGGTTCATGGTTCTGGGGTAGCTGTGCCTGGTGAGGGCCTCAGGCTGCTTTTACTCATGGCAGAAAATAGCAGGGCAACAGGTGCAAGATCACGTGGTGAGAGAGGAAGCAAGAGAGAGAGGAGGTGCCAGCCTCCTTTAACAACCAGCTCTTATGGGCACTAATAGAGGAAGAACTCACTCATACCCCCACCCCAGGGAGGACACTAATCCAATCAGGAGAAATCTGCCCCCATGACCCAAACACCTTCCACTAGGCCCCACCTCCCAATACTGGCACAGTGGGGATTAAATTTCAACATGAATTTTGGAGGTGGGGTGGCCAATCATATCCACACTATAGCAAGAAGGGAGCATGTAGATAAAGAAGTAGTAGAGGGAGGCTTACAAGAGAAAATAAAAATTTGAATTAAAATGACTAGATCCTAAGCAAGAAAAATATAGCATATTACTGAATAGAATGAGAACAAAGCAACTTGGGTTCCTTCATGGACTACTATTAGATTACTAGCCTATTTAGTCAACTGAAGCATATTATAATATTATAATTTTCTAATTAGATAAGAAATGTTTTCCTTAGTAGTCTCTTTTATGACTTTCATCCTCCTCCAATCTCTCTTTTTTTAAATACAAATGCCCACTGTATTTAGTCACATGTTGATTAGATTTATAGAGAAATATATCATCAGCTGAACATAAACCCAGGTGCAGAGAAGGTCACTGAAAGGCATAAGTGACCATGACACTAGAGAGTGGGCAAGGCACTGTGGGCTCAGGAGAACAGCACCGTGTTGCTCAAGGAATTCATGAGCTGAGGCTTGAAGGGGAGCAGGAACTAAAAGGTGCACATCTCAGCTACCTGGGGTGTGCATATCTAACTACTCTTCCAATTATAGCATGTCACAACTGCTTAAAATAGATTATTTCAATATGTGGGAAATCCCTAATATAGCAAACTCAATAGACTTGGAAAGCTTTCTCCCTTAACCCATATTTTAATGCAAACTAGGAGCTGATGATATATCCAACTAGGGGAATATCACCACCCATCTGATTCTGAACCAATTAAAAAACATATACAGGAGTCAAAATGAAAATGTCAGCTCGATCGCATGTAAAACTGGACTAGAGAAGTTGGTTTGGACCAGATGCCAAAATGGGCTTCAGAGTTTCTTCCTTCTTCCGACTCCTTCCCCCACAGCCCACTTCTACAGTTGCACTGACACACTCAGTCACATTCAGAGCTTCAGGAGGATCTAGGGCTCCCCACCCCAGGGAAGAGCTTGTTCTGGAGACTCAGCTCAGGGAAGGAAAGTTGGAGACACCCATGCCCTGCAAGCAAGAGACAGTGAAGTAGGAGCTGTGCATTTGCATGGACTTTTTCCCAAGTTGTGTCAATCAGGTAGGTGTCCTCTCCTCTCAGGAAGAGAGAAAAGTAGAGAAAAGGGTAGGAATTTTCTCCTCCAGGCTTCCAAAAGTGAGAGATATTTTAACCTGACCTAGAGGAACACTGGTAGAGAAAGAGAGAGAGCAAGAGTGAACATTATTTCCTATCATCTAGCTCTTCATTTCCATCCAAATTAAATTGCCTTAGCAATTTCTAGAGTATACCATAAAAGGGAACAGATTTCATGAGAGAGACTTTCAGGATGTAGTGAGTTGCATTGGGGAATGTGCGGTTATGGGAGAGGAAAGCAAAAGATCGTTTGTGAAGGCCTCTCACAAAAAGTCTCCCAGCAGAATCCTCCCTAACCCCAGCCCTGCCCTGTACCTGCCTGCTGACTAAGCATCTCAGCAATGTTCCAAAGTCCCTAACGTAAAAGACACACATGAAGGAACACAAACAAATTACAAAATGCTTGTTCTGTGACAAAGTAAATATATACCATTCATCAAAATTAAAACTAGAACCAAGACAAACTATCAGCACAATCTCATGAGGAGTTCTAACGTTATCATACTGGCTAATCCCCTTCAATTAACCTACTGGATTGAGATGGTACAAAGTCATGGGAGGAGCACGTAGGGCCTAGGTTCCCTGAGTTTGGGTCTTATGTGTGATACATCCCTTTAACCCTATATTTTTGGAATGAAATATATTCACTGGAAGAGTAGTGCAGTAGAAAGATCACCAAGGAAGTGTCGGGAAACCAGGGTTGTAATCTCACTCGACTGGTTATGTGACCTTGGGCAAAACATTCAATTTCCCTCCGTATTTAAGTTATCTCATTTGTAAAACAAGACTTGAAAATGTTAAAAATTTCTTTCTCATTTTGATTTTATTCATCTGTCAAAAGTCAATAAAATATAAAAATCACATAACTTGTTATTTGTAGACAGCTCTGCTAAGAGATTTTATATAATCTCATTTAATCCTCCCAACAACCCTATGGGGCAAAAGTAATTATTCCCATTTTACAGATGAGTAAACTTGAGCTCTGAGGGGTTAAGTGATTTGCTCAGGGTAAGTGGGAGAGCTGGGATTAAAACCCATGGCTTACTCCAAAGCTCAATCTTTCTTTTACCATGCTGTCCTGTAAAAATAGTATTGCAAACTCGGTCAAATTTTCAAAACCATTTCATGTACTTGAATTCCTCTGGTCCTCATGACCATCTGTTTCTAGCCACATTTTTCAGGTCAGCAAATTGCAGCTCCCAGGTGCTGAGGTGCCCAAGGTCATGAAGATCAGTAGAATCAGAGCTGAAAGTTCTCCCAGGTGGCCCTTGGACTGAGCGCTCTATGGCTGCTCATTTTCTCTGAGGCAGACACTTGGCCACTTCTCCCAGAGCCTGTTGTTCTTCAGAGAAACGCCAGTCACCGAGGCAGGCATTCTGCAGCTACTTCTGACTCAGGCAGACAATTCCATTCATTTCCTGGGGCGGAGCTTTCTGACAAGTCTTTTTCTCTGACAAAGTTCTATCTTTGTGAGGCAGTATTTGCTGCCTCTTTGATTAAATCCATTAACTCTTCTGATACAGCTGCCCTCCAAAAGCCAACATGCCTCTGAAAGCCACACATCCAGCAGCTAAGTGCTTCTGGGCCAAACCAGGGATCTCAAGTGGTGGGAAATGTGAGCAAAGCACACAGCGGCAGAGTTGGAAGAGGCCTTTGAAATCATAAAAAGCAAAAATTTCTCATTTTACAAATGGGAAAACTGAGCCGCAGAATCAAGAGGGGACAGTCAGGTAATAATGGAGCCAGAGTTGGAAAGACCCTCTGGCTCAGAATTTAGTATTTTTTCTATTCATTCATGGGGATCTCAACAGCACAAGAGCAGATTCTGTTACCATGCGAGCTGGGAACTGGGAGAAATCATCAGCACTACCCCTCACTTCCATGTAGGGATACGCAAGTTACTAAGCTCTTTCAGGTCCCTTATTTGATTTTATTCCCAGGCATATAGTGGAGTCATGGAGTTGTTTTTCATTTTGCTGCAGCATAAATAATGTCTAAATCAGAGTGATTTGCAACAGAGAATTCTTTCTTGCTCACATACATGTCCGGTATGTGTTTTCTATAACTCTGTTCCACAGTATTTTCTCTCCAAGACTGAGGCTGACAGAGCAGCTTGATCAGGGCCATGGCTGGTTATTATGGGTTGAATCACATCCACCCCCCAACCCCCCAAAAGATATTAAAGTCCCAACCTCTAGTACCTGTGAAAGTGATCTTATTTAGAAATAATATCTTTGTAGCTGATCAGGTTAAGATACAATCTTTAGGGTGGACCCCTAATTCAATTTGACTAGTGCCCTTATTAAAAGTGGAAATTTAGACAGTGAGACAGATAAGCACACAGGGAGGCCGCCTCATGAAGATGAAGGCAGAGATCGCAGTGACGCTCCTACAAGCCAAGATGTGTCAAAGATCACCAGCAAACCACCAGAAGTTGGGGGAGAGTCAGGCAACAGATTCTAACTCACAACTGTCCAGACAGCTTGATCTTGCACTTCTAGCCCCCAGAACTATGAGACAATAAATTCTTTTTGTTTTAAGCCACCTAGTTTTGGTGCTTTGTTAGGGCAGTCCAGCAGACTTATCTGTGGGTCTTGTTGCAGACAGAAAAGAGGTGATGGCAAAGCACATACTACCCTCCAAACCTTCTGCTGCACCCGTAGCCAAAGCACACCACACAGCTAAGCTTGATGTCAGTGGGGTAGAACAGATCGTCCTCACACAAACAGTGTCTCCTCAAAGAGAGACACCCCAGAGAGGCAGGGAACACTTTGAAAAATAATATAATCTACCACAGCACTATTATCACTGTAGATAGATGGATAGTGAGGATCTTTGATCTGAGGCCCAAAGATAGCCACTGAGTTGCCCAAGTTTGGTAATTGCTGGAGCCACTGTGTGATCCCAGTTTTTCTGCCTCCAGTCCTAGCTATTTCTACCGTAGCCCCAAGGAATTCTAAAGGTAACCAAAGCAGCTGGCCTATACTGATCTCTGCCTTGGAAGTGCTACCACAACTCCCCTTTATAACACCAGCTGCTGAGTTAAGGACCATAAAATTATCTTCCAACAATCAATAAAATAATTCAACCCGCATCATGATCGAGACTCAGTACTCTTTCTCTTGAGCATGAACGAAGCTCCTCATTAGAACATTGTGTGAGCTTTTATATTTTCCTGTGTAAATGCATGTGTGAAGTCAGGGCATTGGTTTGATTGTTGTCATCTTAAACAGTCTTGTATAGATTTGCCTGGGAAGAGGAAACTTTGAAGATCTTAACCATGAGCCTCTTAACCCTGCCAGTTCAGCCTCCTACTCACAAAGTCTTGAGAGCCAGGGGGTAATTAGGCCAGTTAGGTCAGGTCAAACCTATTGTCGTACATTGGGCTGAGCCTGTGTCATGGGGCTGTAGCAGGTTAGAGCTGACGGAAGCCTTGTCACAGGGTGATCAACTGTTTCTGTTTGCCCAGGACTGAGGGATTTCTAAGGATATCGGATTTGAAGTGGCAAAACTGGAACAGCCCCAGGAAAACCAGGATGGTTGGTCACCCCAGTCACCCCAGGCCTCAGTGCCCTCAGTAAATCCAAATCTAGAATTTTCAAATGGGACACTCAAGACCAGAGAGGGAAGGACTAGGGCCAATTTGAAAGGCACATTAATATCACACAACCTAAATGTTGGGGGAACTAATTATTCTGGTTCAACCAGAGAGGGAAGGACTAGGGCCAATTTGAAAGGCACATTAATATCACACAACCTAAATGTCGGGGGGAGTAATTATTCTGGTTCGCCCAAGAGTGAGGGGGCTCCCTGGAAGTGGGACTTATTTTAAAACTGGAATCCTGGGAAAACTAGGATTTGGTCATAAGGAGTTGGCCATGCTACCTAATTATGTCTTATTTTACAAATAGATAAATTCAGACCCAGAGAAAAGTGAGTTATGCAAGCTCACGCTGAAAAAGAAAATGGCAAACTGGGAGCAGGAGGATTCTTAACTCCCAGTCTAGTGCCACTTCTGCAGTATAATACAGATTTTTATCTATCAGTAAGCATCTGTTTATTCACATTATTCAAGCAGGCTTTCAAATTTAGTTTGAAGTACTTGAACAGTCTGAAAAATGCACTGCCCAAAGACGGACCAAAATGGTTCTTTTTCTAGAAGGGGCTTGCTGAGGCCAAAGGAGTGCAGCCCTGCTCTGAACCTCAGGGTCTCTCTTCTGTAGGATTTTCAAACTCAGGAGACCACCTCTATACAGAGCCCTTTCTGTCATCTGTCATAAACAGAAGGGAAGACAAGCTCCTCACTTCTTCCCTGTTAACACTGCACAACTTTAGCAGGCAGACAGCATGCAGACAGCGCCAGTGCTGCATACTGGACTCAACACCAGTGGACATGTCCTCCTATGCCCCAGTTACCACTTCTCGGTAATTGCCTTGATTCCAAGATCCCAATCACTAATCTTCAAGATGTGCGCTGCTGAGATTCCTGTGTGAAGATGCTTATTTTGTAGTGTAAATAGTACACATTTTGTAGTTCATAAGAGCTGAGTTTGAATCACAGCTCTCCCACAAACTGGCCACTTGACTTTGATCAAATTACCTAATCTCTGTGGCATTTAGTTTTATTACCTATGGCATTATTCTAAGTATTGAAAAGAAAAACCATTCTAAAGTGTGTTATACATTATTGAGTTTTTGGTAGTTATGGAATAAATGGCAGATTTGTTTGTTTATTAATGATGTATTGTGATAACTAGTTCAAAGATTTCAGACTCATGCATATCTGGGCTTGAATTCCAGATGCAATACTTTATCATTGTAAACAGGAGTAATTTACTTAAAATTTCTGAGACTCATATTATCTTTAATATGAAATGTAGACCATAGTCCTCACTCTGCAAGATAATTGTATTTGAGTTGCTACAAAATGTGTGCTCATTAAAGATGTGTTTCAAGATGATGTTAGATTAGAACATGAGTTTTCTGATTCTCTGATCAGCCCTCCTCCATGAGAAATTCCCATGGAAAAAGTACACATTGAAATCAATAAATGTCAAATAAACATCATTACTTTTCAATTTCCTCAATTCCTGAGGCAGGACCATGGAGAGCTCCTAAACTCAATTTCAGCCTACCTCAAAAAATAGCACATTTCCAGTAGAAACAGAATCACCCAGCACGGTCTGAACTGGGTTTTTTTCTGGCTTTTTAAAAAATTGTCTGCACTACTGGATATTATTTTACTGATATTTAAAACATTCTAATTTCACCACTGTATATATGATGTTCTTTTCTTAAAAAAAAAAAAAAGAATTTATTTTTGAGGCATAATGATTTAAAAAACCTATAAAATAGACTGTGCTAATAGCCATATATATCTTCAGGAACAGTAAAAGAATAATGTAACACCTGAAAATTATATTGCCCAATAACCATGAGATGATTTTTGTGAGATTGTCTGTACAGCTATTGTACTCCTTTTACCCTCCTAATTTTAAACATGAAAAAACCTGAGACCTAAAAAACCAAAAGATTTCTTCAGTGATCCTTCACCCCATCTCTTTGTAAAACATCTGGAAATTTGGAGCTCATTCAGTTTAGGGCTTTTTCTGTGTTTGTTGTTGTTATAATGCAAATCAAGCACTTTTGACAATCCCTGTTTATGAAAAATGACTCATAATTTTCAGCAAAAGCACCAAGCTCAACTGTGTATAGCACAGTATTGGAAAGAGAAAAATTTATCCCCTAAGTGAGGAAATGCAGGAAAAAAACAAAAAGTGTTCTCTGGTATCCTGCAACAATGTCTTGGGTGGTCTATGCTTAGTCATGAAGGCAGCCAAAAAAAAGGGGACATTCAATGCAAAAGACATTCAAAGGTGAAATATGCTCTATAAATGACTTGAAGATATTTAAGTTATTTACAAAGAAAATAAAAGCACCCCTTTGTAATAGAATGTAGGACACAAAATGCAGTAGTGACACATTCTGTGGACCTGCAACTTGAATCATGTCCTGAATTCTGTACAGCTGCTTTTTAATGACCACAAAAACAGTTTTATTTTTCTCTATAGATCAATTAACAGCAAAGCCTTTATGGAGAATCAGCTGTGTACCCTTCCTATGCTGGGTGATGGAGACATGGCCAACGCAAAGGCAGGATCAACAATATGGTTTCAGGGATCTTGGAAGTCTCTTCCCCCTCTCCCAACCCCTCTTCAAAATGTCTCCCCCAAATTTAATCCCTTCTGAATTCAAATCTACCTTTAGAGAAGCAATGATTTAGATCAAGGCTGCATCCCACGTTGAAGTGCAGATCCCCTATGTAGGATCTGCACTTGCAGTCTTGGCTCTCTATCAGTCATCTACCTCTCTATGTGAATGGGTTTGTTGAACAGAAAGGAGAGAAAAAAAAACACAGGGTATAGTGGCACGTATTCTGGAAGTGGTATTTAGGCTCCCTGGAGGCCAAACCTGCCCCTGCACATTTGCATCTCTCACCACTAACCAGCAGTGGTCAGAAGGAATGGAAACCAGCATAGTGAATCTACAGTGGTCCCAGGAGGTGCCACTTGCTTTGAAAACTCTTCCCTAAACTGGCCACCACTTGTAACACAACACTTCCTGGATATGATAGTCTGGAGGCTGTTTTTTATAAAGTACAAAAGTATTGAGGTCCGTTTTTGGTAAACCACTTTTCTATTTAAATAATACTCTTGTCTATTATGACATTTGAGCCACACAGCAACCCTGTAGGGAATGTATTACTGATTCCATTTTGCAGATCAGGAAATAGAGGCTAAGAGAGAGTCTCGGTATAGCTACAAGTCACACAGTTAGGTTGGTTTGGGCTTTTCTAACCTTCACTGTATCATCCTGTCTATAAAAAAGATCCACCTTACATTTTTATACTGCATTTCAGTTCTCAAAGCTTTTTCACACATAATCTCACCTTCCTATTGACTGAGCAGCATTTTTTTTTTTTCTTCTACTTTTCTTCAAAGACTTCCTTGGGCGAACTTGTTTCTTCAACTGATTGAGTTCACCATAAAGAATATAGGAAAGAGGCAATTGCCTAAGGCAGAAGTTTATTTTTATAAAACATACATAAACAACCGTATTATCAGAAGTAAGGGCAGAGGCTGGGGAGTCAGGGCCGTGTGACTGGATTTCACTTGTTATCTTGGGCAAGTCAGGCTCTCTGAACTCTCTTTCTAAAGCTGCAATGTAGAGATCAGATGAAGTGATAGTTGTGCAGATGTGTTGTTAAGTGGCTACTCACACATCAGGGGTTGTAATCATCAAAAACAGGGTCCACACGTTGGAAGCCTTTGAAGTCTTAGACTGCATTCATCTCCACAAGACTCAGCATAAAATAGGCCAAGTATGATTTGAATAAATTATCAAAGGCACAACTAACATGCACATCAATAGGTGAGAGGGGCCTGAACTGAGAATTACAAGAACAGTGTCTGGACAGGCAGGTGGGAGGAGAGATCTGCTGCAGAATACCTCAACTTTATAAAGGCTTCACAATTGGAACAGCAGCTTCCCACGCATTTGCTCATCTGATCTCCAAAACCATGTTGGAGGTGAAGATGTTCAGTGAGATTACTAAGTAACTTGACCACTGCTAGTGACTGGAGGAGGTGGCATTTGAACCTGGGTTAGTGTAATTTTGATTTCCCTGATCATTCTCTGCAGTTTACTGAACACATTGAGCAAGAAATTCCAGACTCATGGCCCCTAACTAGCTAGTGGGGCTGTTCCCCTCCTGCACCCTTCTTATCACAAGGTATGGAGTTGGCATTAAGCATTCCCTAGGCTCCCCATTAATTTCCTGATTTTATTCCTTTATCTTGCCTAAAACCCTCATCTACTTTCATGCAAATTATCTCATCTACTATACTTCCCTGTGAGGTCGTCCATGAACTCCCTGTCACTCCCTTTTATCTGCTGATGACTCCCAGGTCACACTCTGTCTTGCCTCCTCAATCCCTATTTTCATTTATGGTGATTTGAAAATCCAGGTAGTTAACCAAACCAACAAACTTGTCTCTTATCTGTTGCCTCCAAAACTCCATTTCTACTCTATCAGTAACTCCCGTTGTTAACCCTAAGACCTTGTCAGTGTTCATAACATACTTCTTCCACAATAAATAAAACAAATTAAAAAATAAAATAAAATAAAGTCCATACTCCTTACTGTTTTAACTCACTCAGTCTCCGTCCACATGTCTTCCCCCCATACTTCCTTCAGTAGCTTGATTCCAAAAGGTCTGTGACCTCAGGAAAAGCTCAAGACCATTGGCCTTATCACCTTTTCACTATCCTTATGTCCTTACACCTGATGTCCTCACTTCTGGTTTCGATTTCTGGTGCATTGTAATTGGTGTCTTGTATAAACCCTCAACTCTCTTGCACCTCTCTCTCTAATCTGGCAATGGGCCAACCTTGGTTAAGCTCAGATTACAAGAACAGTGTCTGGACAGGCAGGTGGGAGGAGAGATCTGCTGCAGAATACCTCAACTTTATAAAGGCTTCACAATTGGAACAGCAGCTTCCCACGCATTTGCTCATCTGATCTCCAAAACCATGTTGGAGGTGAAGATGTTCAGTGAGATTACTAAGTAACTTGACCACTGCTAGTGACTGGAGGAGGTGGCATTTGAACCTGGGTTAGTGTAATTTTGATTTCCCTGATCATTCTCTGCAGTTTACTGAACACATTGAGCAAGAAATTCCAGACTCATGGCCCCTAACTAGCTAGTGGGGCTGTTCCCCTCCTGCACCCTTCTTATCACAAGGTATGGAGTTGGCATTAAGCATTCCCTAGGCTCCCCATTAATTTCCTGATTTTATTCCTTTATCTTGCCTAAAACCCTCATCTACTTTCATGCAAATTATCTCATCTACTATACTTCCCTGTGAGGTCGTCCATGAACTCCCTGTCACTCCCTTTTATCTGCTGATGACTCCCAGGTCACACTCTGTCTTGCCTCCTCAATCCCTATTTTCATTTATGGTGATTTGAAAATCCAGGTAGTTAACCAAACCAACAAACTTGTCTCTTATCTGTTGCCTCCAAAACTCCATTTCTACTCTATCAGTAACTCCCGTTGTTAACCCTAAGACCTTGTCAGTGTTCATAACATACTTCTTCCACAATAAATAAAACAAATTAAAAAATAAAATAAAATAAAGTCCATACTCCTTACTGTTTTAACTCACTCAGTCTCCGTCCACATGTCTTCCCCCCATACTTCCTTCAGTAGCTTGATTCCAAAAGGTCTGTGACCTCAGGAAAAGCTCAAGACCATTGGCCTTATCACCTTTTCACTATCCTTATGTCCTTACACCTGATGTCCTCACTTCTGGTTTCGATTTCTGGTGCATTGTAATTGGTGTCTTGTATAAACCCTCAACTCTCTTGCACCTCTCTCTCTAATCTGGCAATGGGCCAACCTTGGTTAAGCTCAGATCTCAGTCTACTCTGTGCCCACATTTAAGCAGCTAAACAAAACTAGATGGAAAAAAAAAAAGGCAGTTTCATGCCGATGGATCTCAGTGCCAATTCGTGGTCACTAACATCAAGCATGCCTCAGTGCTGCTCCCAAGTGCAAGTATATTTCCATTTGCTCTCTCATTCTCCAAGGTTGCTATTTCACACCGAATTCTTCTTTCTCAAACCTCAAAACACTCTAGTTCTTCCTCCCTCTCAGCTGCTGACACTGCTTATTTCACTAACAAACTAGAACCACCTCAAGAAGCGCCTGCATTCTCCAAGCACTGAATCTGTAAACCTGCCTGATATTGTATCAAATTATGATTTCACAGAATTTTAACAACTGGTTCAACATGGTGTTGACCTATCTGGACAGACAGCTCTAAACAACTAGAAACATCACAACAGTGCACAGCTCGGAAACATCAGCCCAGGCTACGCCCATACACGAGTGTGGCAGGAAACAAGCTGTCTATACTCCTCGCTTGTGCCAGCCCCTCTCTTAGACCCTGGATCACATCCTTTCCCATCTACTCAAGGACAACACTTCCTCAATTCTCTTTTTTTTTTCTATTTTACCATATTTTTCCTGGTGTTGGTTTATCTTTATCTACATATAAGGATACTGTAAGGTCTCCTACCATTCAAAAATTAATCTTTGATTCCATCTCCCTCCTGGTTTTTCTGCTCCCCTTTACAGCAGTTTTCTGTCCCAACTTCCTTCAGCATTTTTTTTTCCATTCTCTCTTGAAACCATTCCAATTAGGCTTTATATCCATCACTCCACTGAGACAGTTATCATCAATATCTCCTTATTGCTAAATTTAATGGTCAATTTTCAGTCCTTATCTCAATCAGAGCAGCATTTGACACAATCGATCACTTCCAACTTTTTGAAACATTTCTTCCTTGACTTTCTGGAGAAATATTTCGCTATTCTCCTTTCCACCTTGTTACCCCACATGTTGCTGGATCCTCTTATCCTCCTGTTCTCTAA
>NW_007728882.1:5860-6288 GCF_000696425.1 Galeopterus variegatus | reverse complement strand
TGGAAGCTCAAGTGGCCATGAATGAGATTCCAGAGGCCTATGAATTCCTTAAATTGTGTGCATAAATGCAAATGTCAGTTTTTCAGAAGAGAAGGTTTAAAGCCGTCCTCAGATTGCCAAAAATCTCTGCATCTAAAGACCAGATGGTAAGTATATTAAACACAGAGATACCACATTATATTGCAATTCTCAGAGGAGATTACTATCTTGTAAGGAAAGCAGGATTGTTTGATTTCCGAAGTTCCTCATATCTCTAATATGCTATTTTTAAATTAAGTGCAAGAAGAAGTAAGAAAATTAATCTTGGGAAATATAAGCCATAGTTCAGGATCTATGGCACGTATGTACATAGAAGCAAAAAAGTTAAACTATGCTTTGGCCACTTCCAGATCTATACATCAAGATATTTTCTTCCCAGATAGAACAAA
>NW_007728882.1:0-616 GCF_000696425.1 Galeopterus variegatus | reverse complement strand
TGTCCAGGCCTGGGGTCCCTGAAGCCATGGACTCAGTGTCTCAAGCTCAGCCCCTGGGGTCCGAGAGGTAGAGAATTCCCCAGAAGCTTGAGGTCAGCAATAGGCTCTCATGCATCTACACAGTGTGACAATAACAGAGGCTCAATGTTCAATCTACTCATGCTTTGGCTCTTTGGATATTTTGTACTAATCAGCTTGGTCTGCACAGTGCTAGGCTTAGCAGGGCAGATCTCTGAGCCAGAATAAAGGGCCAACTAAGATAGAAAGACTGTGGATTTGGCTTTGAGGAACAGGAAATAATTATGCTAGAGGAAGAGGAAAAAAATAACTTTCCAGACAAAGCCAAAATGCATATGGGGTTATGAAGAGATGGTAGGACAGGAGGCAAATTAGAAAAAGGAAATAAATTCATTTTACTGTAGAACAACACTCATATGTGGGTGCAATAGAAAATGTGGCTTACAAATCATAGTCCATAAGAAACCATTGAATGTTTGGGAACAGCGCAGTGTATTAGCTTCCTACGGCTGTTGTAACAAATTACCACAAAGTTAGTGGCCAAAACAATACAAATGTGTTATCTTACAGCCCTTATCTTACAGAGCTGGCAAAGCTG
>NW_007728881.1:272112-273221 GCF_000696425.1 Galeopterus variegatus | reverse complement strand
ATCTCTCTCGTCTCTTGTCCCATTCAATTCCCACTCCCCCCTCCAGGGTCTGCGTTGAATATCCCGCGGGTCGGGACAATCTGGGATTTGCATTATCTCCTTCTTGACTCTCTGCTGGCCCGCCCACTGTATAACCTGACAAAGGGAGACCAAAATGAACCCCTGTCATCTTCACCAGATAGGCCATTCCAAAAACTCCGTCAGGCCCTAGTTTTGGCCCCCGCCCTACACCTGCCTGACCTCACTAAACCTTTCTCCCTTTACGTACATGAAAAGGATGGACAAGCCCTGGGTGTGTTGGGACAGACGTGTGGCCCCTCCTTCGCCCCAGTAACATACCTATCCAAACAGCTGGATACTACTGTCCAGGGCTGGGCTCCCTGCCTTCGTGCTCTGGCCGCTGGACGTCTACTACAAAAAGAGGCTCATAAATTAACATTCGGTGCGCCCTTAACCAAACTCTCGCCTTACCATTTAAAGGACCTCCTCACCTACAAGGCTCTACACTCCCTTCCCCCATCCAGAGTCTTAGGCTTACTCTCGGCCCTAATCCCTGCTACCCTTCTCCCCATACCCTATCCGCCCAACACCCCAATCCATAACTGCTTAGAAGCCCTCCAAAATTTTATTCCTTGTCACTCCTCTATCTCCGAGGGTCCCCTACCTGAGGCCGACTTCACATGGTTCACTGATGGATCCTCATTCAGAATTGACAGGCTGCAGGCTGAACTTATTTCGGCCACTCGAGCCTGTATACTTGCAGACAATACAGCTCGAATGGCCGCCACTGCTGGTCCTCTCACTCCAGACATTACAAACATTTCACTTCTCCCTCTTTTACCAGACACCATAAATAACCCCGCTCCAACACCAGATGATAAATCTTCTCTTTTCCATCTTCTCCATGATTTATTCCATCCAAACCCCCAAAGTTTAGCGCTCTTCCTCCAAACTTTCTTCCCTCTAACCCCAGCCGATAAAACCCTCTTACAAGAAATCTCTTGTAATTGCTCCATCTGCCAACGTACCAACCCCACTACCCCCTTAAAGGCCAAACCATATCCCTCACATCAGGCTAGGGGTAATATCCCCGCAGCAGACTGGCAAAT